>NW_007233498.1:0-40497 GCF_000164805.1 Carlito syrichta | reverse complement strand
CAGGGTGCCTGAATGAAACGTCATTGTACACCTAACCCTTAACTGTACCCCACAAAATCATAATAAAAAATACTGATTAATGAAAAAAAAAAAAGGGAAAATAAAATATGCAAATAAAAAAAAAAAGAAATTAAGATGTAAATTTTTAAAATGCTTAAAACAAATGAAAATAAAAACATAACATAAAACATGTAGGATATAGCAAAAGCAGTGCTAAAAGAAAAATTTGTAGTAATGAGTGCCTATGTAAAAAAAAGAAGAAAAACTTCAAATAAACAACTCAATACACCTCAAGGAACTGGAAAAGCAAAAACAAGCCAGACCCCAAAATGCTAGAGAGAAATAACAAAGACCAGAGAAGAACTAAACAAAATAGTAGTTTTTTTAAAAAATATAAGCAAAATTGGTAAACCACTAGTTAGACAAATCAAGAAAAAAGAGAGAAGACATAAACAAAAACAGAAATGAAAAAGGAGACATTACAGTGATACCACAGAAAAACAAAGTGCCATTAGAAACTATTATGAAAAAAATTTATACTAACAAACTGGAAAACCTAAAGGAAATAGATAAATTCCTGGACATATAAAATCTCCCACAATTGAACCAGGAATAACTAGAAATCCTGAACAGACCAAAAGTGAATAGTGAGATAGAACCCATAATTAAAAATTTCCCCAAAGAAAAAAAACCCAGAACCAGATGGATGCAAGACTGATTCTACCAGATGTACAAAGAACAACTGGTTTCAGTCCTACTGATGGTTTTCCTCTTTCACCCTCTTCTCACTCTTGCACCCTGGAGTAGAAGGGAGTCATGGCCTGGTTCTAGGATAGCTTCAGACCGCCCTCATTTTCCATGGCCAGAGTTGGGAGAGGGAGTAGGAAAGAGTCAACTGCTCATTGCTGTTGTCTCAACCTCAGTCACTAGCCCTAACTAATTGTGACACCACCTGTGTTGTTGGGAGAGAGCAAAGCAGGGTACCACTGCAATTCACACCAAGACAAAGACCCTAGACCACAGACCTCCCTCCACTGCTCTCCTCAGTCCTCTGCTTATGGACTTTAGGGGTAGGTTAGGTGAGGATGTTGATGATGAGTAGAGACTGGTTTCTGCCAATTCTTAGTAATCTCTGACAAATGAGAATAGTGAGCGGGTAGGGAGCTGATCTGCTGACACCTGTCTTTAGAACAAGGCGTCTGTGGTGCCTGCGGGTTTCAGCTATGAGCACTAGTGTCAACTTCAAGGTCATAGATAAAACCCTAAGGTTTTATCAGAGGGTAGAGTCACCTTTTCTCCAAGGAGAAACATCTAGATAGGTGCATTTTCTACTATGTGTGGAATGCTGGGAGGACAGGGCATACAATCTATGAAGCAGCACAAAACATGCTCTGGAGGGAGCTTTCCACCTGAGGTTTTGTGCTCTGCAGCCGCCATTTTGAAATTTTTGATAAAGTTATCTTTGAATTTCCATTTTTTTATGGAAAATGTTATGGGTAGAATTGTGTTCCCTAAAAAAAAAATCATATGTTGAAATCGTCGCCCTCACTACCTCAGAATGTGAGCTTATTTGGGAACAGGGTCATCTCAGACGCAATTAATTAAATTAAAATGAGGTCATACTGTAATGAGGTGGAGCCTAATCCTATTTGACTGGTGTCCTTATAAAAGGGGAAATTGGGACACAGAGAAGAAGATGATATGAAGACACAGGAAGAACACCATCTACAAACTAAAGAATGTGTGAGAATTCCAGAAGCTAGGAAGGAGGCCTGAAACATATTCTCCCTCACAGCTCTTGGAAAGAATCAACCCTCCTGTCATCTCAATCTCAGACATTTAGCCTCTGGAACTGTGAGACAGTCAATTCCTGTTGTTTAAGCCACCTGGATTGCAGCATTTTGTTAAGGCAGACCTAGGAAACTAACACTAAATGAAGTCCAACAGGTCAACAAGTTATATACCTGAGACTTGGAGTCTCAGTTTACATGTCTTTCCTCCTGCGTCCCAAGGTGGCTTCTTACCCTCCAACCCCCAGTCCGTGGCCCCTGCCACTCTCCATGCCATGTGGAGGTGTGCAGAGGCTTGGGGGCACATACATCTCATTCACTGAGTCACAGTGTCCACACTGGATGCCTGTGAGGGTCTGTACTTGCCTTGTGAGTATCCTTACACCCCAAGGAGAGGGGAATTAAATAGACAATTAAAAACACCCTGACAGGCTTAAAGAAGACGATAAAAGCAAGGAAAAACTTTTCTGTTTTTTGAACAAGGTACCCAGCATTTTTGCTTAGCCCAGGGTCCCACAAATTATGTAGCCAGCTTTGTGGAAGAGAATAATCAAGTTTCAATACACTTATGGAAACAAAAGTTTAAAAATACAGGGAGGGTGGGATAAAAAGCACTGTCAACTTTTAAGCCCCTGTTTACAGCAGTTCCTGAAACCCATGTACAGGGTCTATAGCTTCTCTGAGGCATACCAGTATCCTTATAATACATTCCTTCATGTATTTAAAAAATTTTGAGTTAGTTGTTTCATAACCTATAGTCATCAAGACCCTAGGTAATAATAGCATAGCTGTATTTATGTGAATTTAAATTTCCAAATGCAATAGCCCCAAATTTTAAAAAATAACAATACAATTTAAGCTTGAATACAAATTTTGAAATAATAAGAATCTGGCACATTTTTAATAAATTATTCTGGGATCATATCATTTCTAAGCTATCTGGCTGAATGAATTATGCACTATGTTTTACATTAAGGTAATATATTAAAAATAATTTCAGCTGTTAAGCAGAACAATCTACCACCTTTTAACAATGACTGATAAATCATGCAATTGTATTTCCTGTCACAACTTGTGCAGGTTATTTAACATTTACTTTTATTATAACAAAAATCTTTTAAAATATCTTACAACGGCATCATCCCAGCATTTATTAAGTGATAATAACATTAACAGCAATAACGTCTTGGAACAGGACAGAAGAACATTCTCTGAAGAAAACCAGACAACTATCACTCTATGTATGCTGAAAGTTTAGTTTGGGGGGGCAGCACTGAGAGAATGACTAGAGAGAATACTACAAAAATAAATGTACCATTAAAGCAGTTGCATCCTTATGTTCACAAAAGTTTGTTGTATAAATCCAAGGATAATGGAGATTTTGTTGCTGACATGGCTGCCCGGAAATAGCATGTAACACGCCCCAAAGCCAAAATGCTGAAATGTATACGCTTCAAGAATACATTCTTTCCACTTTATACATTTTAATAATTTTATTTACCAAAGAGTAATTTATAGGAAAATTAGTCTTGAATTATGTAAGATCTGAATTAGGCAAGGCCTTCAGGAATGTGCCTTCACACACAATGTGGCCACTCTGCACCGCCTCTTTCTTGGCTTGGGAACCCAAGCATAAGGCCATGTCAGGAAAGTGTGTCTGGGACAGGCTCTCCTAGCTTCTTGGCTTGTCATCAAAGCCTGTCGAAGGGCAGCTCCCCATCACCAGCCTCGCAAAGGCAAAGCTGAGAAAACATCCTCCCAGCAGCTGAGTGGTGGCCAGCATGCATATCCCCATCTCACACCAGAACAGTCTCCGACGAGTGGCAGGCCAGTGCTGGACAGGACAACTGGCTCCAGCATCCTCATACCCCACTGAGGATACCCCAAGTCCAGGTCTGAGGCAAGGCCTGCCTGGCAATTCCTCCTGTTTTCACTCCTTGTCATGTGAAAGCAGCAATGTCATCACAGGAAAACTTCTTGGGAGAAACACATTTTCCCCCTACAACAAGCAGATGCCACACAGATTTGGTCCATCATTTGTAAATGATTTCAAAGTTTATTTGTCTACTCCAAGGAGATTACTGGAATCTCAACTGCATTTTAATGTAATTGTTTCCATGCTGCATAGGAAGTTTTGGCAGCACTAGCAATCACCTCTGATATACAATTAGATGGCTGAGACTCTGCATCCCTGATGAACCCAGTCTCTGAATTAGGTCTGCTACCCTTCAAGCTTTTGTACTTTTCTATGACTCCATTAAGCAAAAGCTTACTGAACCTGCCAGGTGCCAAGCAGGGGCTTGGTCTGTAGAGGAAACAGCAGCCAGAATGACTTTGGTAAAACATCAGCATCTGAAGAGCAGCAGTGAGTTCTCCCCAGTGGTGCTCCCCCTCCAGCCTCACTGCATCCCCCTCTCCCATGCACTGAGAGGGCTGTGACCTACACTTTCTGCCTCTCTCTCAGACACACAGAGCTCATTCCTGTCGTAGGGCCATTGCACTAGCTGCTCTGTCTACTTGGTGCGCTCTTCAGCATCTATGCATGGCTGACTACTTCTTGGCATTTAGGCCTCAGCTTCAAGGTGGCCTACTCAGAGATGCTTTCTCTGACCCACGCCTCAGTCACTCTCCCAGACAACACCTTATTTTATGTTAAATGTAGCACTTATTACATTCGATATTTTCTTTCAATTATTTTGTCGCTATGTGTCTCCTCTTTCTTCCATGAGGGCAGAGAACTCTTCACATTCTTGGTCACTACTGTTGACACCTATGCTCAGAATTGTGTCTGGCCCACAATGGCTAAATGAAGGGTAAAATGCCTCCCTCTCCTTTGGGCAACTGTTCGTCCCTAAGTCCTTGTAATTATGGGTGGAACGTCAATCACAGTAACCACCAACCTTGGCCATGGTGACTGGGCCAAGATTCTTGTCATATAAACCAAGCAAGGCAAATTAGAGCCCCCCAGAGGGCTCTGTACATGGACACTGACAAAAAAAATGTTTTTTTCTCTGGTCTGGGATGATATAAGTCTGCAACCACCTAAGATTATGTGCTCCTTCCTAATCCTCAGAGAGACAACAACAATAACATCAATGATGGCAACCCTTATGTGGTACTTACCATGGCCAGTTACTTGCCCTAAAGTTTTATGCACATTCACTAATGCCTCACAACAATCCATGGGAGGGTTCCTATTATTATCATCATGTTTCTTTAGATGGCAAAACAGGCCCAACGAGGTTGATTAATTTGCTCAAGATCACACAGCAGTCTGGCTCCAGAGTTATAGTCTTAACCACTGTGATCACTGCCTCTTGAGAGCAAGGCAGAACCAAGACAACTCAGGAGGAGAGTGCATCATGAAATGAAAGAGAGGATCCTGGAGGCTGGCTTGGTCCCCAGACCCATTGTGTCTGTGGCCTGTTTCACCTCTGGATTTCCCAGTCACAGGTATGAATAAATTCATGAGTTCCTGTCACTTGCAACTGGAAAGATTCTGACAAATAAAAACAACATCACAGAAGGGACTAGAACCTTAGAGAAGCACCACAGAACTGGCCATACACCATGGGTTACATCTATAAGCTGCAAAGAGAAATTAAGCTTTTGTTTTCAACTTGAAAGTCACCTATATTTTCAATTAATCAGACAAGAATTGAGTAGATGTACAAATAAGAATTGTACAGTGTCCACGTACACAGTTCTCTTGTTCTGGGCCCTGTAAGGCACACAGAGATATTTAAGAAATAATGTCAAACATATTTTCATGATATCATGTTGTTTGAATACCCTCCTCAACCAATTTTCTT
This sequence comes from Carlito syrichta, assembly GCF_000164805.1. Classification (NCBI taxonomy): domain Eukaryota; kingdom Metazoa; phylum Chordata; class Mammalia; order Primates; family Tarsiidae; genus Carlito; species Carlito syrichta. The sequence goes on along the minus strand of NW_007233498.1, from coordinate 34,895 downwards.
CTTAAATGACCAAAGCGGCATGATGAGGACAAGTCTACACTGGAGATGGGAGCCACATACCAACATGAAGCCTGAGACACTTTCACAGGGTGATGTACAGGTCAGAGGAGAGCAAGGGCGTCAAAGAAGTGGCTTCTATTCACACCCACCCACCCCTGCCCAGGTGCCAAGCCCTACTGTAGTGTGGGTGGAATGCCTCCCTACCTCTACCCCCTCCCAATCTCAGACTCTCTAATGTCCCCTGGGTGAGAGCAAGAATTGAGATACAAAGAGTCAATTGAGCAGCTGGTGGGTGGGGAGGAGGATGCTCCTCCAGCCCTGGCTGCTCAGGCTGTACGCACAGCCTGCTGTATGTAGAGCAGGACTGGACACAGGACACACTACTCAGCAGGAGAAGCCACTAAGACTGCGCTGCACACTTCCAAGGCAGCAGACTGCCAAGATTGCTCTTCAGTAAAAGTGAAATCCCCACACTCATGGCCACTTCTCTGTGCCTTCAGTTCCGCCCCCTTCACACTATTAGAACTCTAAGCGAATAAGGAAAAACTTCACTAAAGATTCACTAAATCATGCTCTTTTTTAGATGCATTTAATATTCGCCAAATTCTTAGCTCTAATGTTTAAAAGTTTTTATCTTATTTATTTTAAAAAGCATAAATAAGTAAGCACCAGGACAAGATTTTTTATAGTATCTGGTACAAGACCAGGCACACTAAAGATGCTTAAAAATAACTTACTGATTTTCGCCACCACCAAATTGGCATACTAAATAATTGATGGTGGTGAGTTGCCTAAACACCTCAAATGGTCAAATGTATCTGGGTTGTTTCTGCCGTCTTTAGACCCAGTTAAAGCTTCATTCCTTGCTGAAGGCTTCCCTCTCCACTCAGCCCTAGTGGAAGACTAGTTACTTCACCTAGGAACAAGGGAAGTAAGTAGCTATATATACACCATTACATTGGGGTGCCAGGAAGGACCCCTGCATCCCAAAAAGCTAGTCACCTTTAAGAAGTCCTCCTTTAGACTTTCATCTCAATACTCAGCAGTAATAATTATAGTAAAAAATATAATCCCTTTTGTTGAAAGTATTTGTTGAGTGCTTTTCATGTGCTAATAACTTTACATATTCAATCCTCATTTAATTCTCAAAACAAAGAACTAAGAATTATTTTTTTGCCTATTTTACAAAGGATGAGACCAAGGCTGAGAGATATGCCCAAGATATGGGACATATTCAGTGCCTACAATTAGTATTGGTACTTTTGATTGATTTTAAAATCATTCTTTGAAGGAGGGAACACTCACCCCACCCCTGTTTCCCTCTATCAGTGAAGATGTGCAAGTGTTGCCTCCTAACTCAGTTGTGACTTAAATAGCTGTGATACATCAGAATATAGATGTTATAATTTCATAGATTTGCTTTAGTACCAGGAAACGGATGGACTGTTGAAGACTCAAACGCAGAGACTTCTGACCTGCTTCCTTAGGACTTTCTATTCAGGAAGCTTAAACCATTTTTTAAAGTTGCTATTCATGACGTCATTCAAGATGTTAATTAGAATTAAAATTCCTCAGCTAGAAGTACCCTTAAAAATCATCTAATCAAACCCTTTTATTTAACAAATGAGAAGCCAAGCCTCAACCCTCTCACTGAGAGTGTCAGTAGCTGTTCTTTCTAATGCATGACACCCTATAAGGATGAGAATCAGAGAAACAACCTAGCTGTTACCTGACTCCACCAGACTTTTATCATCCATCACTGGGAGAGTAGATATTATATCTGGCAAAATGCCCTCTGGTGCTCTGTTTACAAAAAGCAATACCAGAAAACTAAGTAATCCATGCTCACTCTTTTCTAGAAGAAAAAATACAAGCTCTGAAAACTTTAAGGAGGAGAGTAACTGCATTTATTAACTCAGTGACCCAGAAGTAGGTGGGATGGACGACAACAGTTTATACCACAACACTGCAGAGACACAGAGGAGGTCCTACCCTCCTTATCTCCTGCAGAGAATCTAAATGTTTTGACCCCCAGAGATTAGTGAGTTTAGAAGACTGAGGCAAGAGCATTCCTGGGATAGACATCAGTGTCCTCATAGTCGTTACCATTAGTGTTGGCAGCCATGAGCTGCCTTCAGGTGGTTCTGAAGATAAGAGAGAAACAATGAAAGAAAAGAACTTAGCAGATGTCACTTGGAGTTTGTTGCTGAGAAAAGTCAATATGATTTGAGGGGGACTTAATCCCTGATTGACAAAGTTTGGAAAAGGGGTGAGAATTAGAACTATTTCTGTATGGGCTTAAATGTAGAATGGGACTCTATTTTAATCTACATTACTGAAGATAGTGTGGCATTTATACAGATAATCTGTGCCTTCTTCAGAGCACCCCAAAGAGTTTGACTGGCATAAGTAATCTATCTTCTTGGCATGATATGAGGCAAATTCATCAGCTTAAAGTGAGGTTCTTTTGGAGATTTCTGGAGATAGAAGAAGATGTGAAATTTGAGATTTGTGGCCATGAATTTAAAGAGTCCAATCAGCCCAATTATGATGTGAATTTTCTCTCCAGTATATAAAGATACTCAGGTACAACTCAGTATAAGGGAATAGCTGGGTTTAACCAGGTTAGGAGTTGGAGGCAAGTGTGATATGAGCGAAAAGAGGTAAGAGAGGTAAGAGTTTTGTGAGGTAGTATATATGGCACTGATCAAGGAACCACTGCATTATTGGAAGATTGAGGCCATGAGGAATATGGGAGAGTAGAAAGGTATCAGGGTCGGTTGATTGGTCATCCCAATAATGTCACAGAGTTGTTGGGGTCAGTAGAGAGATGGGTAAATGAAGTAGAAGCCTGATAATTGAGCCTTTCTTAAGAGCCAGATCTGTGAATAAGCAGTACGGAGCTGCAAGTCAAACAGACTAGCCTTTGATCAATGGTCCATAGAAGGCAGAGATTCCTCAAGGTGTAGTTAGAGGTAAAGGTGAAGCATTGAAAGAACAATCAATGAGTGTGATACCTTTTCAGTGGATCTAAAGTACTGTGTTCCCAGCAATCTTCCTTGCAGGTCTGTGCTAGAATTCTGAAGTGTCCTCAAATCATCTCTGAAACCTCAGTGACCGTAAGAAGCCCATCCATTGACATTCTTTTTCTACCAATGGAGGAATTTCCATAACCAAACTCTGGCCATCCTCCCAACCTCTGGTCAAGCCTTCTCCAAATCCATCCCCAGCTCTTATCCCTCCTTCCACAGGTGAATGTTAAGCTTGACCTACATGTTAGGTCTTTGTGACATAAAATTGCAAGAATTTGTGCTTGACTACAGCCCACTCAGCATGAACAGCAGCACACATGTGGAACATACATGCCCACATGGAGAAGAATGGAGAGAAGAAAGCCGAAATGTCCTTAAGGTAAGAGAAAGGGACGGTGAGATGGTTTCCTCTTCTCCTCAAGTCACTGCCTCCTCTACCTACCAGTCTTCACCTCCCCATGTTCTGACTGGCAGGACCAAAACAAAATGACCCCTAGTGCCACAAGATTTCTCAGTGCCCTTCCTTCATAATTAGTGGGAATAAGTCAGTGAATGGGCAAGGGCTCATTTTCCATGGTAAGTTGTAAAATATTCTTCTATTTCTTTATAGCTCAACTACCGAAATATAGAAAAAGCTGAGTTTCATACTGAAAAAGCCAAAGGATGCTTATTAAATACCTTCTACATCCCAGCAGCTATACTAGAGGCTTTCTTGATGGTAACCATTCATAGTATTCATAGTATTCATAACCACTTTGAAAAGTGGGAATAATTGGCCCTATTTTACAAATGATGAAACTGAGACTCAGAAACCAAGAATTTGTCCAGGATATCCAGGATATTAGCAAGCAAAGTTCCTGAGACTTGAACCTCAGCCAGTGGCCTCCCAAGGTCCATACTTCTTCCGTCATCATACCATGCTGTCTCTGGTGAAATGGGAGTGGGGGGAAGGGGAAGAGGAATTGTGGTTTCTTTGAAACGCAGAACACATAATTTGGGGATGTTCTCCAGTAGACTCGGCCTAAATCCACATCAAGCAGCTTTGCATGCTTGCAGCTCATGTATTGTTCTTGGGCCCTTTCTGATTTGTCCTGCTACAGCAGAGACAGAGCAGCAGCAATATTTGGTTTAAATGAATGCCAGATCAGGCTGTAACTCAAAGAAATGCATGAAGAATATCAGTTTCACTTTCTGTCTTATGTTTAAAACAAGGCTTCTCCCTCTACAAATATGTGCTGCTGAAGACACCCTTCATAAGCCCTCAGTCGTGATTTTGCAACTCAAGAAACCATGTGGTCTGATGAATTTTAATCTTCACAAACCTACAAATGTCAGAGCATCTCAGCCTAAGTCGTGTGAAAACTATTTAGTTTTAAATTTGCCAACCATTGTTGTGGGTTTTCTCTGTTCTTTGATCTATCTTCAAAATTAAGAAATGTGATTTCAAAGATTATTAACCATTAGCTGAGGTATTTTTATTAAAGTTTTAAAGATTAGGCTTAAATTATTTCAATATTATTGTCTTCCTCCAAAACACTTTGAGTTAGGGTGAAATTGCTTATCAATTCCCAATGAATGCATGGAGGGATCGTGTATTGCAAAGACTTCTCCTTACCAGCTAGGAAACACTAGCTGGGTGGGTTAGAGACACTGTATACACATCTGGAGATCCAGGGCACTCAGACCACCTGTCTGGCAATGTCTGGTGACCTGGGACATGAGAACTTCTGGATCCTGTGCCCTAATGGATTTCTGTTTTGTTGAGGTGGTAGTGGCTATTTGGAGGATGGGTTACTTTTTTCTTTCAGTTCTTTATCTTCCTTTTTTCTCTAGTGGCTTGCAGAAGAAATATGCTCCTTGAGTGTCTTGGAACAGAGGACAGGTGATATCTGTCTTAGATATTGACACTCAGGCATCATGGAGTCAGATGTGAGCCCTAGAGAAACCATAGGCTCTAGATAAAGGAGCTGTTTGCACAAACTTGGGTTCTGGGAAGTGTGGGCTCTGGAAAGTGTGGGTTCTGGCATAGACTAATAGGAGATGCATAGTAGAGTGGAACCCACAGAAGTTCCATAGCCTTGTCAACGGTGTCAGAAGGCATAGTTCCCCCTATCCACCCCATCACCTTCCACCTCTGTCACCTCCCCCAACAAAGAATTATGACTGAAATGCTAGCATCTGATCCTTGAAATAAAAATAAAATTGTGTAAACCCTCAACTTCATGCCATGTGACTATACAGAGTCTCTCTCAGATTCCTGCAAATGTGGGGTCTGGGAGGGGTAAGCAAAATTATACCTTCATGGTGTCCTGTCATATTGAATAGATAGTTCCAAACTCTAATGTCCACTCCCAAAGAAGGTACATCATTGTTCTTTATTCAATGGCCATGTACATGAATTCATGTGAGACATCCTTGGGGATGCTCAGAGCACTTGGGAAAATAAAGGGGGTCCTGGGTTATAAAGTGAGGGCAAAATCCAGTAAGATCTAAAGTGGGATCCTAATGTGACAATGGGGTATAATCAAAATTACACTTGAGTATCTCTTAAATTCCCCATGAAATACTCTACAGTAAATAAGGTCATTTATTTTTTTAAAATTTTGAACACAAATATACATATAAATAAAATGCTTTTACAGTGGAATTCAGGATATAATAAATAATATATAGGCAAAATGCAATGTTTATAAGTTTTTAATTATACTAAAGAAAGTACATCATTGAATGCACATCTTATGCATGCATGAAACCGCTGCTATTGTCCTGACATGGTGACTTCACATTCTGCTGAGCTACAGAAATACGGATTTCAGTAGCGGCAAATCTAGGACTGAAATCACCATGCTCTTGTGGTCTTGAATTTGAAACAAAAATACCAGGGAGGGAGGAAGGTGGGGTGCACATGACAACACAAAGGTACTTGGTTCATTACTAGGAGAGTGAGGGCCAGTTAGAAGCCCAAACTTCACCTGCATGAAACCTACTTATATAGTTCACCCTCACGTGTACCCCACATTCCTATAATAAATTTTTTTTTAAAAAAGCAATAAAGTCTAGGGATTCCTACTGAGAAACCTACCAATTAGCCCTGATGCTTAGCGCTTTTCCAGAATTTCTTCCAACATGTGCCTTCCTTTGTAGCCATGCATCTGTCCTGACTCCCACCTTGAACTCCAACCTGGTTATGGAGAGACAGTAGTGGCATGTGAGCTGGATTGTAAAGAAAGAACACAATCTGGCTGTGTAGGAATGGAGGCATGGGCATTCTAAGGGAGCAGAAAACCCACAAGGAAGTATGCCTGAAATGTTAGCACCTGCACCATGAAGTGAAGATAAAACTGCAGGAACCCTCAACTTTATGTCATGTGTCAGTATAGAACTTCGCCCAAATTCCTGCAATGTGAGGTCTGGGAGGAGTAAGTGAGGCCATATCCTCATGGTGGACTTCTGTCATGTCAAGTATAATAGAGGCTGAGGCAAGCAAATACTTTATTCAACTACAAATTCTAATTTCCCTCCAGAGAACAAGTCATATTATATCCTTTGCCTTCCTCAGATTTTGAGTCTATTTTGAGGTAAATAATCAGAAAAGAGAGGAAGAAAGAAATGAGAAGAAAAGGCAGCAAAGGCATAGAGATTTCTCATTAAAGTGAGGTTCAGCATTTTACCTTCACGGTATTCTTTCCCAAATCCACAGCACCAGTGTAATGGAAAAAAAACTTTAGACAAATCCAAATTGAGAAACAGTCTATAAAACACTTGATCAGTACTCTTTGCAACTGCCAAAGTCATGAAAAACAAGGGAATACTAAGAAACTGTCACCAAGGGAAGAGTCTAGTGAGGCAGGACAACAGAATGCAATGTGGGTCGGATCCTAGGAAAGAAAAAGAATGTTCATGGGAAACTGGTGGAATCCAAATAAAGTCTATAGTGTAGTTAACAGTGACATATGATGTTATTTTTTAGTCTTGACAAATGTACCATAGTTATGGAAGACTTAACATTAAGGGAAACTGGATGAAGGGCATATGAGAACTCTCTGTGCTACATTAACAACTTTTCTGCAAATCTAAAATTATTTCAAAATGAAATTTGGGTTTTTTTTTAAATTAGCTAGAGGAGAATTAAAAGAAAAAGCAAGCATGCACCTTAAAATATATTATTTGATTTCTTAGGAGAGAAAGAGAGCTGTACAAAGCTTATGTAAGAGGGGTATATGCTTTGGAGTTCATGGACAAAAGTTTGTAAGCATGTTTGACAAAGAGATCTGAATAAATAAAAATTACTCAAAGTCTCTTGCACATGAATATAATTCTGCGTCTATGGGTGAATGGTGGCCCTTAAGGGGTAGGATAACAGTAGTCATGTTTATGGAAAGGCTCTGTTCCTGAACTTTAAATGCATGACCTCTTTAAACCTCATAATCATCCTATAAAATAGATGCTGTTATTGTCTCCAGAGACAGAAAGGGACACCAGTCACAGAAAGTTCAAGTAACTTACTCCAGGTCTACACAGCTAGAAAAATGTAGAGCTGGGATTTGAACAAGGATGGCTGGTGCTGGTGCCATGTACACAATAATACCCTTCCATTTCTCAAGGAGCCATCCACTTCCTCCAGAATCTAAGTCCCTTCTATGTTTCAGGTCCTCAGCTAGGCCCTAAAGATACAATGAGAAGCAAAATAAGTATGGCATGGTAGATATTATGTTCTCAGCCTTGATTCATTTGATTCCCAAAATAATTCTGGGAGGCAAGCATAAATGGCATTTTTATTCCCATGCTGTGGATAAGAAAAGTGAGATCCAGAGATGTCAAGTAACTTGGCAGAGACTAATGATGGGGAAATCAGTGGGGCCAAATTACTCCTGAATTCCCTGAGCTTCCAGCTCTCTGCACACAACAATCCTCCAGTCTGTTGATTACTAATGCATTTTATTCATGCCCACCAAACATAAGCCCACTGTATCTTTAACCTTTATTGATATCTCCCAATAAGAGTTTTTAGCAGAACTTGGACTTGCTGAAGGAGACACTTATGAATGAGTGAAAAATCTGGCTTGCAGAGGCAATTCTGGGAACCAAGGAAGCCACTGGGAACCACGATATGAGCCCTCTTGGGAAAAGACTGAAGTCCTGGTGGAGTGAGTTCCTGGCAGGACTCTCAGATCTGTCCAGTCTGCACAGATGTGCATAAATCTACTTTCTGAATTGTGTTCAACAAAGTGCTTCTCCACCCAAATAAATGAGACACTATACCCCCAAACACTGAGGATACTTCCCCTCAGCATTTTTAAAGTCTAGTTTGACAAAGAGATTGTGCTGATTTCTAGAAGGCAGTGAGCTGTTTGGTAATGCAGCAAGTGTTCAGAATATCAGAATAACATTCCAGTCAATGCCAAAAAGTCAAGGTAAGTATGAGATGTGAGTCAGGGAGTCCTGGTATAAGGGGCTCTTTATTATTCCACTTGGTTATTAATTGTGCAGTTGTAAACTCTTCCTTTACCTTTAGTATACAAAAATTAATTGATCTGATAATACAAAAAGTTTCTGAATGCCCCTTCAATTACATTTGCTTCTTCATAAGTGAAATGCATTTTTTTCCTTCATTCTTATTACCAATTAGGGATTAGATGAGTGGTTGCCATTCATTTATTTATTCATTCATTCAAAAATGTTTATTAAATACCTATTATGTACTGGGTATCAAAGTGTAGGAAAAGGCAGAGTAATTAAGATAGTTTCTGCCTTCAGGAGCTTATAAGTAAACGAGTGCCTAGACAGAGAGAGAAAGGGCAATACAGAGAAATAAGGACAATAGTTGTTATGTGTCCATGAGTACAGAGGGCCTCAGAAGAGAGCAGGAGTAGCTTGTATTGAGGACATCAGGTAGAGTTTCATACAGAATAAGATTCTTGTGTCAATTTTGGTAGAAGAGTGAGTTTCCCAAAAGGATTAGGGGAGAAGATAGCTTTGTTATTGAGGCTAAGATAGTATGTGAGCTGCAGAGAAATAGGCAAGAATGGCCTGTGGATTAAAATACTTGTTCACTAATCACAAATTCAAAGACAGATAAAATTTGGGGCATAAGGCAGGGGAGACATCCTACCAAAAAAAAAACAAACAAACCACCAGAATTGTCTTTTAGAGGGGAGGCCCCTTGTAGTACATTCGCAATTTGTTCCTCCAGATCAAACGGTCAACCAAAGTTTTTATTTGGAAGTTTTGAGAAGGTTGTATCACAATTTGCAGAAGAAATGTCTGGAGTTATGGCAAACAGGTGACTGTTTTTTCCACCATGACAACACACCTGCCCACACCACACTAAGTGTTCAGTAGTTTTTACTAAAATTGGCATGACTTCCATACCCCAGTTTCCCTTCTCACCCAGTCTCACCCCGAGTGACTTTTTTTGTTTCCCCATATGAAAAAAGTCCTTAAATGGAAATGTTTTGCCAATGTGAAAGAACTGAAACAAAAAACGGCAAAAGCACTACAAGCCACCAAAATTGGCAAATTCAAAAACTGTTTTGAGCCGTGAAAAAAGCATTTTGATAGGTGTGTTACATCAAACAGAGAATACTTTGAAGGTGACTGAAGTTTAAACATGTAAAGATAAATACACAATTTTTTATAAGTAAATTCTGGGTTTTTGAGGGGTCCCCCCTCATACACTGAGCAAGGCCGATGGACCAGAGAAGATAAACACAACAGATACAGAACAGGAGACAATGTTTCTGTATATTTCTGGAAATGTTAGAAGCTTGACCTGGAAGGATACTGGGGAAGCTGAGGACAGACCTCAGGCTAGACAGGTAGGTCATATGTCAGGTGTCGTCTTAAATACCTTATCTGGGTTCCATATGTCCTGAAAAGTAAAATCACTTAGCCAGCAAAAGAAACCTGTAGTTCATGGAAACCATTAGCAAATATCACTGGGTTGGGGGGGAAGAAGGCTCCTATTGTCTGAAATCATGGGTCTGAACAGTCCCTGGGTACAAACCAGAAAGAGAAGAAGAGGCAGATTTGTGGGACATTGAATATCCCTCAGCAATTACCTTAACAATCATCATGAAACTTTAGCCTCTAGAACTCAAATGTCCAGGGTTGTGTCCAGAGTTATAAATGCTGGGTGGAAGATGCCTGTTCCCAGCAGCCCCATTCCCTGGCTTGGGATTCGTGAGAGCAGCACAGGAGAAGAGCTAGAAGACTTCAGGTCCTGGTGCCACTGATTCTACAGTGGGGGATCAGAGGAGGTCAGAGTGGTCACAGTCCTGGCTTTGGAGAAAAACAAGATTCCAATAATAGTAAGTGCTGTTCCAGTTTCATCAAAGGTAGAAAATTCCCCATTTCAGAGGCTTTTAGCCTTTTTTTTTTTTCGAAAGTTGGATTCATTGAGAGGACAGAAAAGTTCCCACAGTGGGAGGGGACCCAAAGGGTTTGCCCAGTTTTTAGCCTTTTTTAAAGTAAAGAATGTCTATGGCATTTTAGGAAAGTTCTCTATCTCCCCCTCTGAATAAATACACAGACCCTGTGCAATACTCTACAAACAGGGTTTTTGAGCCAATCCTTTAAAAGCTATGGGCTCCAAAAACCCCAGCTGAGTCCCTTATTCAGAATCCAATGCTCTTAGGGCTCGTGCGGGCTATTCCTGGAATAAGGAGTAAGCAAAATTGCAAGCTAGCCCTGTCCTCCGAATTTCAGCCCCAGCACACTGGAGAGGCCCATGAAGCCACTTCTTACACAGCTATCCAGGCATCATATTTGGTGTGTGGGGATCTTGAGGTTTGTCCAGCTCTGAGTCTCAATCTAAGGGGAGAAAAGCAGTAGTCTCTACAAACGGTACATTCCACTGAAGGCAGGAAAGGCTCAAACTGACGGCATTAGAATCGTGTCTTTTCTCTCAGGGGAACAGCTAGGATCTGAACATAGCACTGATGTCAGTTAGCTTATGACCTAGCACTGGGATCTTGTTAATCTTGCACTGAAGCATCAATTCCCGACAAAAGAAACAAAAAATCACAAAATTAGGCTGACTGACTGAGAATCTCTCAAATGCTCTGTAACCTTCTGACACAAGATCTGGACTACAGCCCAGTGCACAGAAAGGCAAGCCCTTGACATTATGCCCCTGTGATCCTCTATCCACAGTTTTTCTTCTTCACACACCTTCTCACCTTCCCTTTTAAAATATCTGACTGTTCTCAAAATGTGTTCTCTAATAATTATTTTATTCAGGAAAGAATGAAAAGCATTCAGCCTTTTTACTCGTTTATCCTCATCTTTGTGAGCCTGAAATTCCTGGGACCGAAACTCATATGATACATCTCCCTCCCTGCCAGACGCCCCCTCCTCCTGCAGACAAAGGGAGGCCAGAAGTCCATCCACTGTCAGTCCACTCCTCCACACAATGTGTCCCATCTCAAGAAGCACTGGAGAATCCAGATTCCTCACTCTCCTCCAACACTGCAAACCTGGAGTCATTGAATAAGCATTCTCTATTAGGGAAGAAAAAATTGCATTCCTCACGGCAGTCAGCAGGAGGCAGAGGCTCTTCCAGCTTAATGACTTGCAAATCAAAAGCATGAAAACCATAATGTACCTTTGAACCTCTTTCCCATCCAGCCTAGATGTCCTCATAATTTTCTCCCATAGCGTTCCTGGTATTTTTGCTACCAGAGCAATAACCTTCCCTGTGCATTTTTTAAATGTTGGAGGAGGAGCTGTCCAGTGATCTCAAAGCATATGTTTTTGATTCTCATAAGATTATGGATACCAAAGGAATAAAAATGGAAATCACTACTGCCAAGATATGAAAGAAAGTTTGCATAGTAAAATAATTTAAACCTAACATTTGGACCCAATAAGGCAAACGAAACGTTTTTTCCATATTTTTGGAAAATGTGCATTTTCTTCACATTAAGTGGTACCAATAAAAAATAATGATTCTCACTCCGTTTATTTCTATAAGTTAGATTGGCTTATAGTTTTCCAGGACATGGTTTTCTATCAAGCTATATGGCAAACACCTGGGCATAAAATACACTCAGCTATTTACATCCATGTGGGAAAAAAACGGGTCACCATTCTTTTCTTTTAAATCTAGAGAAAAGGTCAGCTGAAACCAGTTAGCATATTTATTAAGTACTCTCTAGCTGCCGAGAATGATTGTTACATCAACAGTTGTGGAGGTCGGAAGCAAACCCGGGAAGTTCCTCACAGATAGGCAGGGCAACTGGTTCCTGATGATTCCAGGCCAATGATTCTGCAATACGTGCTGGTAAGAGCATGTGACTCACCCTGGACTTGGATAAAGAAACAGAGAACAAATAATGAAGAAAGGCTAGGAAACATTTTTATATGTACTTTATACATGAATCTACTAATCTAAGAAGAAAGTTGTTCAATGAGATCCTGGCCATGTAAACTTTAAAGAAATGGTGAATGAATGGGGGTGAGCAGATGGAAAATGGAAGTAGGAAAAAGAAAGAGAATAAAAGGAAGACAGGGAAGAGATTAAGATAAGTGCTGGATCTTGAGCTCACACTGTTTACAAACAGAATGTTAAAACGAAAAGTATTTTTGAAGTGGTGAAGTGATCAGAAAAACAGACCTGAGCCTGGAATGGCAGGATGATCACCAGGCTCAGACTAAGAGTGATGATTTCTGAGCCAGTGATGTTTCAAGCACCACCACTGTTGTCACTTGCCTCATACAAGCTTACAGCTGCTAAGGACCACATTTTTTAAGCGATCAGATGTGACAAATCCCTTCCTTACCCATCTCTCAGGCCTGTTGGAAGTCTTAAAATAAGGTGAATGTGAATGAACTGTGATAGCTGTAAAATATTCCACACATGGAGTGTAGAGGACAGAAAGAATAAAAGGTGGTGGATTATTATTATTTGACTCAAGTCTCAGCTCTTTGTAAGTCTTCATGCCTTCTGTGGGTGAGGCACTATCCATTGAGATTTTAATAAAGTCACCTTGAATGTCTAGCCCACGAATGATAGGAGCCTCAGCATCCCCTCCAATATCTCAGAGGATTCTTACAGAGGTTATTTTTGTCCTAGTTCCCTCTAGTTCCAATTTTCTATTTTCCTGAATTCTCCAATTTTCCCCTCCTACAGATGTTGGAATTTCTTTGCCCATCACTGGAGCATGCTTCAGTTCCTACATCTCACTCATTGTACTATGGAAAATAGCCTGATCATATAGAGACTTTCTCTGAGGATTTGAAGATATAGGGTGGGGTTACACTGCAGCACAGCAAACAATCTAAAATCCAATGCCAGTGATTCCTTTCTTCACAGCCCCTGCCTCTCACCACCAGAAACTCCTCCTGGCCATCTCTGCAGAGAGCTTCAACCCCACTGGCACCCAGATTGACTTCCTTTTCCCTCTCTAATCTCCCGTCAAGTCACCAGTGCCCTAGTTCTGTCACTATTCTCCCTGCCTCTTTTGTTGTTCTGGCCCAGGGTAATCTCAATCTTGGCTACACATCTCCTGAGAAATTTTTTTAAAATATCAATGCACAGACCAATTACATCAGAGGTTCCTGAGGTGAGGCATACACATGCATATTTTTTCAGAGCTCCTCAGATGATTCTAATGTGTAGCCAATGTTGAGAACCACATCCAGTCTAGCTCAGTTAAACTGTCCTAGGGAAAGCACACCTTCCAGAGACTCCAAAATGTCAAGATATTTAACTGAACAAAAGGCAATTGTCTCCCTAAAAGAATTGCTGCCAGTTTTTTGGTTTGTTTGTTTCTGTTTTTAACTGAACATTATTTTTCCTGTCACACTATTATCTTAAGAAATTTGCCAGTGATCCACACTTTCTTATCCAAGGGTTGGGATCATTCTCCAATGTGAGCATTTCTTAGTGAGTCCCTTAATCCCCCTTCCTGGCTTATTTCCCCAGGTCACAGAGTAGCAGAGTGATCAGGGAAGAAAACAAAGAATCCACACAGAGGAACTTGGTTTGTTTTTTGAGAAACTTTATGACAGTTAAAAATCCAAACTTCAAATGAGAAACTAACATTACTTTGGACTAATGTTGACAGAAACATTCTCAGCTGTGCTGAAAACAAAACAAAACAAAAAAGGATGGTAGCCTTTTCTGCTCATTTCCCTTTCCATCCTTCTGTGCCCTTGTGGACTCCCCCCAAGGGACTCTGCATATCTGCTCACAGGAGAGGAACTAATGTCAGGCCCAGCAGCGTCTGAACACGTCTATGTCACCTGCCCCTGAAGGGAAGCATTTGAGACTCTTCACAGGGAAAAGGAATGGTAATTCATAACATAATAGAATTAGACCTAGCACAGAGCACCAGGAATGTTTGCTGACTGATGGTTTCTGTATCTCAGAGCCGGAAGGACTCAGTGGCGGGTGGGCTCAACTCCTCACCTTCAGAGAGGGCAGACCTGCTACTACAAGGCAACAGCCACAGGAAAGGATATGAGATGGTTAAGTCCTGCCTGGGAAACCTCCTCTACCCGTGGCAGTCAGACCCTGTGTCCTTCTATAGGGTCTTGCTAAACTTGCCTGGAAGCAGAAATATCCAGTTCCCCACCCACAAGGGAAACTGAACCCTGCTCTCTTCAAAGCAGGAAGCTAGTGTCAAGAGGCTAAAAGTCTTTGAATTTTCCAGACCAAGGGGGTGACCTTGGGGTGTCAGTCTCTTAGTGTTTGTGATTTTGAGTTATTTCTACAAATTCCTTCAAGTTCAAGTATGTGCAGACAACCTTGGGTGAGAGAGAGAAGGAGGAAGATGAGTTGGGAGAGAAAGAAGGATGTCCAAAAAATGCTGCTAAAAATCTGTAGTTGAGAGCCTCTTTCACCACCTATTGCTGGGAATCATAATAAAATTTCCCTCCCTGCCCTCTCCACCCTCTGCCTGTGCTGCTTTCTGAGACCTAGGCTTGGGGACTGAACACATATGGGTCTAGTTGCTCAATGCCATTGTCCTCCGAGGCCGTAAATTTAGACCGCCACAAATCAGCTTCAGCACAACTTCAGTCCCAGACACGCAGGCATTCACATTAAAGTCCTGGTGTCCAGGCTGAAATATGGTTGCACGTGTTCCCTTCTGCACCGCCAGCCTGCTGGAGATGCCACCCTGTCAAAGATAGTTTATGGATCAGGATGGGGAGGCCAGAGCACAGTGGCCGGCTACCACCCCGGCCAAGGCGCCCAGCAGCTTTGATCTGCTGGTCAGTGCCATGTCACCATAAATGGTGAACGGTTCCTGACACAGCATTGTCTGTACTGACTGTTTTCTTTCACAAGTCACTCCTTGTGACATCTCATTGTCACCAGCTAAATACAGAGCATTCTGGGTCCTTTGCCTTTCTGGGTGCTGACAGTTGACACATGCCTGCCCATCCCTTTGCATGAAAATGCTCCTTCATGCAGGTCCTTCTCCAAGCATCTGAGCTTGATGAAGGCAGGAAATTAACTTAAAGCCAGTTTCAAACAGGATCAAGAACAAATAGTTGATCAAGAACAAATAGACTGGGTGCATTGGCTCATGCCTGCAATCCCAGCACTTTGGGAGGCCAAGGTGGGAGGACTGCTTGAATCCAGGAGTTTGAGATCAGGCTGGGCAATACAACAAGGCCTCGACTCTACTAAAAATAAAAATTAAAAAAATTAACTGGGTGTGGTGGCACATACCTGTAGTCCCAGCTACTCGGGAGGCTGAAGCAGAAGGATTGCCTGAGTTCAGGAGGTTGAGGTTGTGGTGAGCCATGATCATGCCATTGTACCCTAGCCTGGGTAACAGAGTGAGACCTTAACTCAAAAAAAAAAAAGAACAAATGTACACGAGTACATAGGCCTCCAAAGTGGTTTATACCATCATTCTGCCCTCTCGACCCCAAAACAAGTCTAAAGGCCAAAGCCATGTGACTGAGCTCCACTGAGGCAAAGCCCAGAGCAGAGCATGGAGCTGCCCTGCCGTCTGAAGCTTCAGGGGAAAACTGAACCCAGCAGCATTCTTCTCCTGGCTCCTCCAGTGATACTGAGTCAGAAAGACTAAGTATCTCTTATGCCCAATTTCCCTGGCAGGCTGGAAAATAGAAACTGGGAGGTATTTCAAGAAGTCTCATTCACCTAACATTCACTACATTGAGTGCTAACATTGTGTTAGGCACTGTTCTAGACACCACAGGAAATATTAAAAAGATCTCAGTTCTTTCCCTCAAGGAACTTCGGATCTCGTGAGAAGGCTCTCGAGATGCCCATGGAGAGCCAGTGTCTCCAAGGCCACTGGGCAGCTGCACACTCAAGACGGTGGGAGCTCAGAAGAAATGGACCAGACCTGGGAGGGTCAGCCAGGGCCTACCTGGAGAAGCTGGGCTTGATCTGAGGTGGAAGGCTGAAATAGGTTTATTTGTGTCTCCAAAAAATATATGTTGAATTTGTAGCCCCCAGTATCTCAGAATAGGACCTAATTTGAAAATAGGATGGGTTGCAGACATAATTAGGATGTGGTCATGCTGAAAGAAGACAGGTCCTTAGTCCAATACCACTGGTGTCCTCATAGGAAGAAAAGAGGGACACAGAGAGATGACGACCATGTGAAGACAAAGACACAGGAAAATGCCATGTGAAGATGGATGTTGAGACTGGAGTGATGCATCTACAAGCCCAGGAATGCCAAGGATTGCCAGCTGTCACCACAAGCTGGGAAAGAAGCATGGGACAGCTTCTCCCTCAGAGCTCCCAGAATGAGTCAACCCTGCCTACACCCTGGTCTCGAATTGCTAGAATCCAGAACCATGAGAGAATAAACTTCTGGTTTTTTTTAAGCCCAGTTCATGATACTTTGTTATAGGAGTCCTCTGAAATGAATTCAGAGGCTAAGTCCAAAAGAGAGATACAGGGTAGGGAGGGAATCCCAGAAGGCCCAGAGGTGGGAATGAGTATTACATAGGAAGGGCAAGAAAAAACCCAATCCAGCTACAGCAAAGGAGTTCAGAAGAATTACAGAAAACACAGATCAGAATTTCTGCCCAAGACTTCCTTTCCCCAGGGTCCGCATAGGTACGGTACTTCTTTGTCTTGAAGGAGACTCCCTACCCCTCACCCTGACCCTTCGCTAACATTGTAGGAAAGGGAACTGCCCTCCTGTGACTTGATCCCTCTTCCCTGACCCGGGGGTTGGGTAAGGAATGGGCATGTGACCCATACAGGACCAATCCACTCTACCCCTACCTTTTTGGTCACAGTAATTGATCCATGAATGGGCACTGAACCAAGGTAAACCAATTAGAGACGTTTTGTTTTTACTATGACTAAAACTGATAGTAAAGAGACCTTTGCTCTCTGGTCACAGGCCTGTGAAAAATGACCTAGAAGCTACCCACAGCCATGTTCCTTCAGTATGAATAAACCAGAGGAGATAGAATGATCCTTGCATTATTCAAGCCCCTAGTTTAGCCATTAATGTTACTGAAGCTGTCACCTGAATTTTTATCTTACTCCTTTCCAATTTTTCCATCAATTCTGTAAGCTATCTCAATAGCCTTCCCCTCTCACACAAAAGCAAAAATAAATATACTTTTATTTAAACTAACTCATAGATTTCTGTCACTTGCTATGAAAGGCACCTCAACCAGTACACCATGAGAAAATGCATATTTTCTACATCCTGAAAAGCTTTAGATACCAGGTAGCATGAGAAAGAGTATGCCAATACACAAGACAGAGAGAAATGGAGGCCAACTTTGCTTTTTTATCAGGAACCCACCCCCATGATTACTAAATCACTCCTGTGATAATGGCATTAATCCAGTTCCTGAGAGTGGAGCCATCATGGCCTAATCACATCTTAAAGGTCTCACCTCTTAAAACTATAATGGCAATTAAATTTCAACATGAGTTTTGCAGGAGACATTCAAACCAGAGCATTCTGTCCTTAGTACCCCAAAATTCATGTCCTTCTTAAATACAAAATACATTCATATCATCATCACTCATAAGTACCATGGCCATTAAACCTCAGCTAGGGCCTTGGAGGAGACATTCAAACCAAGTAACACTTTGTTAGGAAGAAGCATCACAGAGACCATTAGATTCTCAGTGTAATCCTTAACTCCCCAAAAGATTAAGAAATCTATCTGTCTGTCTATCTATCTATGCTCCCAGCATATGAGCAACAAAGAGCCATTACAAAGATAAGAATCACAGAAAGTGTCATCCTTCATCAACAATCATTGAGCAGCTGCAGATACCCAGTCACTTATTCAACAAGCATATACTGTCAATCCCTCAGCCAAGAGCCATTGGGGTTGCAAAGATAGATGTGACAGAATTTTCTCTACTAGAAATTGCAGTCAGCTTGGGGTGGTTGGTGATGGGCATTTACATAATGCTAACAGAAGGTGATGCCATGAGAGAGGACTGAATCATACTTTGGCAATTCAGAGGCCAAAGCCTAGAAGTTTCCCCACCTCCTTGACCAAGCAGTTGTGTTTCAGTAAATAGAGCCCTGGACGGATTCTTCTCTTATGAGTTGAACTTAGATGAGTCACTTCATTTCTCAGAATCTCAGTGAGTTCGTTTTTTAAACAGATATAAGAATCCTGCCAGGCTACCTTACAGGGTTGTTGCAAGATTCTAACAAGAGAGAAAAGATCTGTTTAATTGTTTAGAGCCTGCAAAGCCTTAGGCAAGATACACTGCACGTTCTCTTTAGAAGAAGCCAGCCTCTGAACTTAGCTCCTTGCTACTCAAGGTGTGACCCTGGGTCTATGCTAACTCACAGATCTCAAACCCCATCCCAGATGTCTAAATCCCAATCTACAAGATCTTCCGGGTAGGCAAATTAAAATTTGTCTTTGTAAGCAAATTAAAATTTGATAGCACTCATCCAAGTTATTCTTAGCATAGAATAATTATAATCTGGCAGGGAAGAAAATTCACTGTAGGGTATAAGTGATAAGAGAGCAAAGGAAAGGACCAGAGTTGCCCAGGTATGGGGTGGGTTTGTTGCCACTCCTATCAAGTAGGCTCTCCTAATAAAAAAGGGATGTGTGCAGGGATATTAGCTGCCCAAAACACAGTCGAGGAGCCAATTCTAGAACCAGTTTTTGGTGCACAGAAACCTTGGTCCTACCAGATGCTGTTTCTGCTGCTGCACCATAGACATCTGGTATCCTTGTTTCTCAGGTCCAAGTGATACCAGCATACCTACGTATATAAGGACACTCAGAAGGGATTGGCAAACATCTGGGGGCACAGCCTGCCCGTATGTTGTTAGTTTGAGGAACAAGGAGCACAAGAGGGTTCTCAGAGTGACTGAATACACGCCCAACCCACCAAAGTGTCAGTGAGGTGGGTTGCTTCCTAGCTGCCAGGAGCCTCATCACTGGACTCCAGTTGACCACAGCCAACAAATATACAACAGAACTGAGAGTCTGGGGCAGCAAGATGCAGGGGATGCACCACAGAAATCAGGATTGTGGTGTAGCAACAGTGGTAAGGCCAAAAGGATCCCCCTGGTTCAGTTAGTTTTCAAAACACCACAGTAAACAACACTGAACTTGTTTCCTTACAGGAGCACAATGCAAGCATGTACTGTGAAACCTAAAAAGGTGCATATGCTTGGCTCCTTTGATCACAGAGCCCTTCTTATCTTACTTTAGATAGAAAGTCTTCAGAGCAGACTCTGGGAAATACTAGCAAAGATGGAAGTGAAAGAGATCCCTCTGAGGAAGGAAGATAGCCCATGAATGTCAATAGCAGGAGTTCTAGGGGTTTTCTCGTTTAAGGTAATTATGCAACCAAAGCACATAGATGTTTTCATCAGATATGCCGGCTATAGTTTATCCCCTCCAAATCGCATGTTGAAATTTGACCCGCAGTGTAGGAAGTGGGGCCTAATTGGAGGTATTTGGGTCATGGCGATGGATTCCTCATGAACAGACTAATTCCTTCCACAGAGGAGGGATAGGTGAGTTTTCACACTATTACTTTTCCTGGAGAGCTGGTTGTTAAAAAGAGCCTGGCATCTTCCCTCTCACCATATGATCTCTCTACACAAGGGTTCCCTTTCACCTTCCACCTGGAGTGGAAGCAGCCTTAGGCCCTCAGCTGATGCCTCGTTTCAAATCTTTCAGCCAGCAGAAATGTGAGCCAAGTGAACCTCTTTTCTTTATAAATTACCCAGCCTCAGATATTCCTTTATAGCAACATTAAACAGACTAAGTCAAAGTCAAAAGCATCAAGAAGTTTATTATAACAATAGCCACTTTCAACATTTACTGGACACCTACTACAATCTAGGCACGTTATGAGCTAAGTTGTATGTACGTTTAATGCTCTGAACTATTTGAGGAAGGCGCTACTATTCTATTCTCATTTTTAGATGAAGAAACTAAGGCTTTAAAAAGTCAAATAAGTTGCTTTCAGTTTTACAACTAGTTAGTGGCAGCATAGTTAGTGGTAAAGCTGAATTCTAAACTAGGTCACTCTGATTTCAGATGCTTGTTAAAATGCTGTAAAAACCCTTAGTTCTTGGCACACAGGAAACATTAGACACCAGGAAACACCAGTTGCTTGGACTGGTAGGGTCACCTTTTGGTCAGGGACTCAATTCTGGTGTCTCTGGACAGAACACATGTAGATCAAAGCCTCCGCTGATGTGCAGGGCCCACCTCTCGTTGGTTTTATGTGTCAGGTTTATCACCTTCATCTTGTCACCATATTTTCATATATTGGTTTCTTCAAATTCACCATATGGTGAATTTAAAGACAAGGAAATTCAGGAGCACTAGGCACAGAGCTTGTGTTGATTTGCTGACATTAATCCCCACCCTGCTATCTGGGTAATTAGCTGTTATTGGGTAAAATAAGTAACTTCTGTGTCTCACACTTCCATCTGTCAAGGCAATATTTTTATATTTACCAATTTCAAGGAGGAAAACAACTTGTCACTCTCAATCAATAAACCTCTGCTCAAAAAAATTCCAAAGACTTGCCTCAAGCAGACAGGCCAGCACACTTTGTTATGAATGAATCCATGGCTTCCATGGCAATTCTTCTCTCTGAGCTTAAGATTCACCCTTTCATATGCTACCTTCATTTCTGGTGGAAGATGAAAGAGTGACAAAAAAACCCAAATTCAGAATTTTTCTGATGCATGGCAAAATAGATTAGATAGATGATAGATAGATAGACATAGATAGATAGATAGATAGATAGATAGATAGATAGATAGATAGATAGATCGATCGATAAATAAAAGATTTTTAAAAGATTCATCTGTAAAAAGGCATCAAGGTTTCCTGCCCTGGCTCTGCTACTAACAAGTTGATGACATGCTCCAAACAACTTCCCACTTCTTCACCCATAAAACGAGAGGCTGCACCACTCACACCTCAGATCTCCAGTTCATGGATTCCATGAATGATGAATTGTATGATGACATTTGTATACCATCCTTAGTCGAGAATCCTAGAATATGTGGAATCAATCCTCTGACTCATCCCAAAGGAGAGTCACAGTTTTGATCAGAAGAATCTCCAAACAAGAAGTTTTAAACTAAACCATTTTAGACAGATGGGAATTTGGTCTCTTTCAAGTTCTTTCAAAACAGTATCCCAAACACTACATAGTAGTCAGTTATAGTGTATAAATAGCATTCACAGTCCATAAGTTCCTCTGTCCTTGGCCTACATTTTTCTACTGAAGTAAAAAATTAAGACCAGCTTTTCATTATATTCTGAGTCATAGAATTCTTTATATTTGGTGATGGTAAATAAACTGCTTTCTATTCTGTTCCTTTCTTATTTTACTTTTATTATTAATTTTTACATTGTTAATAATTTTAAACAAAAGTGTCTTGATTCGTTCAGGCTGCTATAACAAAACAGCATAAACTAATTAGCTTATAAACAACTGAGTACCGTGCCATAAGACGAGTAGCTTATAAACCAATTTATCTCTCACATTTCTGGAGGCTATCCAAGATCAAGGCACCAGCAAATTTGGTGTCTGGTAAGGATTCTCTTTCTGGTTCATATAGTGTAATTTCTAGCTGGGTCCTCACATGGTGGAAGGGGCAAGACCACTTTCTGGATTCTCTTTTATAAGGGCATTAATCCCATTCATAAAAGCTCTGCCTTTATGACCTAACCACCTCCCAACAACCCCACCTATTCATACCAACACATTGGTGATTAGGTTCCAACATTTTGAAATAGTTTCAAAATAGTTTTGGAGTAACATCAGCATTCAGATCATAGCTAAAAGTGTTGAAAATAATATACCCACCTCCCAGATTTAATACATGTTCACATTTTGCCATTTTTGGTAAAGCAAAAAGAGCAATTGTTTTTAAAAGTTATAAAACACTACAGATATAGTTAATCACCTTCCCACTCCCAATCTACTAACATTCCTCCTGAGCAGAGGCAATCACTGTTAGAAATTATTGTGTGTGCCTCTCAGGCAGGTTTTTATACTTTTACCACATATGTATATACATAGCAATATAAAGCCCTGTTTATAAATTTTAAATGGTATCATATTGAACACGTCATTTTAAACATTACTTTTTTCTCAACAAATGTTTTACAACTTATCCATATATCTTGTATGTTTAGATAATTAAGTTGATCTCAAGATATTTTGTTAAAGTACATAATGCTACACATTTGTTAATATTTCCTTGTACATACATAGAAAATTTTCTCTAGGGCATATACTAGAAGTCCTGTAGCAAAGTACAGTTTTAACAGCAGTACATAATTTCCTCATTTTTCACATCTTTATTTGTAATACTTGGTTGTGTCAGACTTTTCTATTTTTGCCAAACGGATTAGAGTAAAATGGCATTTATTGTTTTCCTTCATTCTCATGAGTTCGGGCACTTTTTAATATTTTCGTTGGACATTTATGTTTTCTTTATGTGACTTTACAAACAAAATTCTTTGGCTATTTTGTGTATTGAGTCACTTTTCTCACCCTTACTGATTTATAGGGATTTTTTTTAATGTTTCAGATACTAATATTTTATTGGTAGATGTACTGAAAACGTCTCCTGTCCTGTAGTTTGTCTTTCCACTTTGTCCATGGTTTCTTTGGTCATGTGGAAGTTTGTAATCTTACTGTAAGCAAATGTATCAATTATTTGCCTTATGGTTTGTTCTTTCTAATTTTTGTTAAAGTAGCCCTTCCTTTTTCTGAGGTCATAAGTATATTCTCCTAGCCAATTTTATATAGATTACATGGTCTCAGTGTCTACTATCTTTCTTCCTCCTTCTTATAAAAATATCATAAATATTATTTGGGCTATTATGGAATTAATATATGATTATTTCAAAAGATCTAGGAAAACTATAAAAGATAAATCAGTACATCATTAGGTCATTTTTTAAATTATCCTTTCACCAAGGCGAGGCCCAAACTTTACCTGTAAAATGACATTTGCATACCTAATCTGAATTGTACCCCACATCTTTAAAATAAAAATTAAAAACAAAACAAAACCCAATTCCAGTGCACAGAAAGAGAAATTGTAGAAGGGCTAAGGTAGAAAGCAAAAAAAAAATTACCCTTTCAAGAAAATCAACCATAGGGAAACCCTATTTACAGCCCCTTCTACATCACTGAAATAATATGTTACATAGTGGGCAGGGTTGAGCTTTGTAGAAAGACAGACATGGATTTAAATTTTATGTCTACTATCTTCTAACTGATTTATCTTGCACATGATATTTCCTCTAACTTCAATTTCCCTATCTGTAAAATAAGGGCAACAGCTACTGCATTGGGTTGTTGTGTATCCAGATTACATCAAAATTTATGTCAGTCCTATAGCTGGAAAATAGCCTTAAAGAGTCCTATGTGTTCTCTGCACAATTATAAAGCAGTGTGCAAAGATTCCTAGAGAAAAGCAAGAACAGAGCCATGGCCATGCTTACTGGCCCGAGCCCAAGTGATGGGCAAGATCCCAGCAAAGACAAATTCTGTAGAGTCTGTATTGCTGCTACAAAACCACTCTAGGGTCTGTTCCAATAGTCACTAGACTCCTTCTTCCGTTTATAACAATACATGACACAGATACTGCCTAAAAGGGCATGGAAATTAATTGGAGAACAAAAGCCACCAGCTGACCTCATCACCAGCAGTTCCCTGCTCGGAGGAGTTAATTAGCAAAAGGGAAAACAATTGACTTTTTTGGTATTATATAATTTCATTGTATTTTTGCCAGGTATCGAATTTCACCACCCACTGCTGTGGTGTCACGTCATGAAAGAACTTATTGTTACACACATAAAACAAGGCGAGCTCATAACTGCAAGAAGTATAATTCCACATTATTTGACTCATTGCAATCGAAATCTTCAGGTCAGGAGACAATTACGTTCACGCAACATGTCCTGCTTCAAGTGAACATTGCTCATGTTCAGATCGCCCTCGCCTGAAGAAAGACTATTTTTAGGAAGCTTGGCAAAGCATATTGAAGTTTTCAGCCCACGCATGTGTTGCCAAATAACTAGCTCTTCCAAATTCTTTCTTACCAAAAAAAAAAAAAAAAAAAAAGCCAACAAAATAACGAAATCTTTCTTTTCACCATTTTGGGAATTATCTTTCCATGTCCAACTCCTTTCAGTTTTCAGAATCACCTTCACAGAATTGCGAGAATCACTTCCCGATAGGATTGTAGAATTTAAAAGTCGAGTTGGAGGGTTCTTTTGCTTAATGTGAAAATCTAATTAAAGCAGGACCCAGGTTTACATGTAAGGACCCCAGGACAGTGGACTTCAGATGAAGAGGAATCTCGGACTGTTCTCTGAAGCAGTAAAAATCCTTTAAAGAATAAATTTCATTTTCTAATGAGGACTGGGCTTTAAATAAAATATGTGCTTGTTGGGCTCAGATTCTCCTGATCAGGGGAAATGGAGGAAGTGTCTGAAGGTATGTGGTCCAGTTTTGGCATTGGGACCCTAGGCTACCAATTTACCTCCTCTGAGCAGCAGTTTTCCTGCAACTGTTCTTATATGGACAGTTACCTTCTGATGTGTCTCCTGATCTCTAGTGGTTCTCAAAGTGTGGTCATCAGACCAGCAGTATGAGTACCACCTAAATCCCTATCAGGAATGCAAATTCTGAATCCCAATCCACACCTCCAAAATCACAAACTCTGGAGTGAAGCCCAGCATCTAGAAGCCTAGAAGCTCTCCAAGATGTCATTGACGTACTCAAACATTTGAGAACTGCTGAGCTACACTGACTACTTATATAAGTCAAAGTTTCTTAGCACAACACAATATTCTCCATGATTCTTAGGCCTCCAGGTTCATCCTCTAATGCTCCATCTCCTCACTCCACCTCTTCAATGGACCATAGTACTACAGAGCAATACTGATTCATTGGGGTGCCACTTCTTCCATTAAGCTTTCCCTTCTTCAGTCCACATCCAGTTAATCACTTTGTTTTCTGGCTTTTGCACAAGACCCTATCGTTGCATTTTTAAGTAGTACCACGTAAAATATCTGCATACACTGGTCTACCCTGCTAGCCTGTGAGGACTTTGGAGACAGGTATTCATTCATCCTTTCTTTCATCAACTATTTATTGGGTACCACATGCACAGGTGGGTGCTAAGAATGCAATGGTACAGATGAATTTTCTAATCTTTGAATCTTTAGCATTTAGCATGTGAATAGAGAGAACAAGAATTTAGTGAATATCTTCTCTAATCTCTCCAAAATGCTTAGATTGCCTTCCAAAACCTCCATAATTTGACCCTGGCCTATCTTTTCATACATAAGCTCCACTCTATCCTATATGATCTGTCTGGTCTTCACCGGCCTTTCCCCTTTCTTCTGCCCAGTTGAATCTTACTAACCTTTGAAGGCCCAGGTCAAGTCCTAAGTCATCCAGTAAATGATTCCTGACAACCTTAGCTTCTTTGTTTGTCGTCCACATACATTAACCATATCATTCCATCAACTATTACCTTGTATTATTAGGCATCATGTTTGTATTTCTGTTTTATATCCCCAACTAGATTGCAAACTTATCTCAGGGAAGATTAGACCTGGTTCTCCTTCCCTTTGTACTTTATACTTCCTTGAGGGAAGTATAGAATAATCTTTAAGAACAAGGGCTCTGGAATTGGAAGTTTCATGTTCCAATCCTGGCTCAAAAGAAGCGAAGTTGGGTTCCCAAAGTCCTTAATGTTTAAACATTGTGGAATTGTATAATGCAGGGTAAATCCTTCTTGTCTCAGTTGTCCCAAAGACACTGTTGTGTTATTCTCTCTGTATACAAACAGTGTATTAAGAAATGATCTGATGAGATTCCTGAGTGATTGTCACAAGGGTAAATAGAAACAAACAGGTGGATTCTCAAAGTATCCTTTATTTGCAAGATTATTCTATGTGAAAAAATTCCCGGAAGTTACAGAATAAATAAGTTGATATTATATGTGAATGGAAGCAAGCACTCAGTCTTCAAACTTAAACTGTAAAAATGATTTGTATCTTTGTCCCCAAGGAGAAAGCAACAATTAGCTTTTAGTTCGTTATCCCAATTTTCATCGGAAAAACTATCTTCATTTTAGCTTTCAAATATTTTGACTTGATTACTTTATTCAACTTTAGGAAACAAAGATAAAAATCTTGCCATTGACATATTTTAAGAGCCACTGACACCTAATGGAAGGTTTTGAAAGAACATGTGATTTCTAAGAAAGTATAATACCAGTGAGCAGTTCTCTCCTGAGAAGTCTATCATTTTTATCCAGAAGAGATCTCCCAGAATCTGATCCCAAAGATCTAGCAGGGGTTCCAAAAAGCTTGAAGCAGTGAGAACTTCTGGTCTTGGAGGTATGGAGATAAGGATAAAGGGGACCGGCAAGAATTGCTATTTGTATGGAGTTTTTCCACCTCGCGTTGTTTTTGTAGCTGCTCAGAGGTGTCCATTTCAAGCTTTGAATGGAGAGAAGATGCCTGCTTGGCGTGCCCCACTTGAAAAGCCTGATTAGTAACGGCAGAACTGAGAGCTTTCCACAGGAAGTCCGCTTAACCTCAATGCTGGAAATCAGTGTGGCGCCTACCATGGCCAAGTGTCCCTGCAGGACCCCACTGGGAAATCACTTGAGTTTTATGAGGTTAGCTGCAGTTTTTGTGTAAACAACATAACGTTTTATGATGGGAAACCTAGCCCTTTGCTTTTTATGTAAAAGCATCGATTAAGGCTTTTTTAATGTTTGAAATGTAAAGAAGTGTGAAAAAGTAATGTTGTTTCAGAAATGGTCCAAGGAAAAAGATAATGCAGTAGCTACAAGTTTAATGACCTTTCTCATAAAATTATGTAGGGGATTTGTGATAAGCGTGGCAATAAAAATGGTTTTGTTGCCTCTAATTCTCCCAGCTGTGGATTAAATGTTTTCTAATGGGTAGTACCACTACCATCTATATTCATTCTATCACTGATTTAATATATTTCCAAAAGAAATAACAATAAATTCACATATTATATTCAATTAAAATATTTTAAGTATCAAGAGTCCTTTTATCTTTGTGCTTTTTTCCACTGCAGATTTTTTTTATTGGAATGTTGCCAAAATTACCTTTTGTAAAAGACAAGTCAAGTAAAAACCAAATTCGGATGTTGGATACATATCATTACACATTTATCAAAGTCCATGTAATGAATAACACCAAAAGTGAACCTTAATGTAAACTCTGGACTCTGGGTGATAATGATGTGTCAATGTAGGTTTATCAATTGTAACAAATGTACCACTGTGGTGTCCTATGATGATAGTGAGGAAGGATGTGCATGTGGGGGCAGGAGGTAATGAGAACGTTCTACACTGTCTGATCAATATTGCTGTGAACTAAAGTGCTGTAAAAAAAAAAAAAATCAAGTTGGCCGTTGCCTTGTTAGCTGTGGTCTGGCCACATCTTCTTTGTGCTATGGTCGTGTTTTCTTAAGTTTTGGCCTCCTCCCCTACCTTGGGGAGGTGAATCTCCTCTGTCTCTAATTTACTTTCTAAATAAGCGATATTTTTCAATTAAAAAAAACTCTATTTAAAAAAAATAATCACAGTGTGTGGTGTATTAGTATTGGGGGTTAATTTCATTTTCTGGCTTTCTATGGTTTAAGCCTAACCCTTTCTGTTTCACCTCTTTGTGACGTGTTGCAAATATTCCTAAAACGCATTATCCCCAGTGCTGGGTGTGGTGACCTCACACTTGGTGAGACAAAGGCGATTACCCTGAATATGATCTGTCTCCAAGGCATACCCTGGATATTGCTTTCCAGACTAAATCTTCAACATAGTTTATTATATGTTGCTTTTCTGTCTTTTTCTTGTAAATGTTGCACTTGAGGAGAAAACCCAACTGGCCTTGATTGAGGGCCACTGGTTCTTGAACCTCGGATAATCAGGGCCTGACTCTGCCAAGGGTTTTATACCATATGATGACATGTGTCTATTATCAAACTCTCCAGCTTTTATCCTCAAGTTTTCATAAAAGAACATGGAATTTGGAAGGTCAAAGCAATTATTTGGATTTCCAGAATACTCTATCTAAGACCCATGAGTATGTTAGGTTAGAATGCAATTGTCTGATGTACAAGGTCTGACAATTAAGCTCACAAACTCATCCTAGAAAAAGTGCTACATAGCTTACTGCTGAATATCATGATGGTCACCTTCAAAGTACTTCCCTTAGGAAGCTATGCACCAACACCAGCACCTAGTCCACCCATCAAAGCAATTTTGGAACTCTTTTTCTGGAATGTCCATCAGAGTTATTATCATGAGAATGTCAGAGTTTGAATTCGAGCAATGAATAAACATTAAATTTATTGTTGAACTTTGCAAGAGTCGAAGTAAAATCAGGGACACATTAGTCCAAGTGTATGGGGATAATGCCATAAAGAAAACAGCAGTGTACAAATGCATTAAACGTTTTTCTGAGGGGAGAGAAAGTATCACTAATGAAGGAGGTCTGGATAGCCAATAATGAGCAGGACTGAAGAAAACATTGCAAAAACTCATCAAATTATGTGTCAAAATCATCAGCTGACTGTGAGAAGCATAGCAGACCAAATACAAATTGATAGAGAAACAGTTAAGAAAATCTTAACTGAAAATCTTGACATGAGAAAGATGTGTGCAAAGCTGGTCCCAAAGGAGCTCTTGCATCACAACAATGTACCAACTCACATAGCAATGTCTGTGAGGGAGTTTTTAGCCAGTAAACAAATAACTGTATTGAAACACTCTCCCTACTCACATGAGCTGAACCCCAGTGACTTTTCTTTACCTGAAGATAAAGGAAATATTGAAAGGAAGACATTTGCATGACATTCAGGACATCAAGGGTAATACGTCAACAGCTCTGATGGCCATTCCAGAGAAGGAGTTCCAAAATTGCTTTGATGGGTGGACTAGGCACTAGCATTGATGCATAGCTTCTCAAGGGGAGTACTTTGAAGGTGACCACAGTGATATTCAGCAATGAGGGATGAAATACTTTTTCTAGGGTGAGTTTGAAGACTTAATTGTCAGACCTGGTACTTTGGACGGCACTGATAGCCAAAAAAATGGATGGACCAAGTGGCTGGTACTTGGTAGTGAGGACTCTCATACAAAGGAAATGCCTATGTCTTCCAAAGTGGGCAGAGCAGATAGGAAAGCTCCAGGAACAAGACACATCAGGATGGATCCTGAGAGGGACCCTGCTGTAGTCACGCAAGTCCTCAACATTGACATCATCCTCCTTCCTCAATAATCACTCAACGATCAGCCCACGGTTAACAGAAACTTTCTGACTGGTGCCTTCCCCTTACAAGATCTGGGATATCAGGGCAATGGCAACATTAAGTGATGACAGAGCATTATGCCACTCTATCAGTGTAGTGATTCATGGATTCACTCACGGTGTGCCATGTTTCGAGCTATGCTGAGAATACAAATGCAAATAGAGCATATGTCCACACTCAGTCAGTTTACAATCCCACTTTGTACATCATTCATCATGAAAAGCAGAAAGAAAGCAGACATGCCTTCACCAGGCTCAATTCCTGTGTTCTGCCAGAATGCACAGCTGCCACTTTGTCTGCCCCTGTTGCTCTGCCTTTGACCTCAGGACTGACCTACAGAGACCACACTTATTAAAGGAGCGAGGTCATTTACCCCTGTTCTTACCACACATTGGTCCATTATGAGCTGAAACTGCTGAATTACATGTGGTGTTTTATGAGACGAGCAAGTGTCGAGGAGCAATGAAGCAAAGGCTGCCATGCAGATTCTGACACAGGCCACAAAGGAGGGGTCGTCGGAGCCTTTCTGGTCCTGGTGAGGCCACTGACTACTGTCCAGGATGTCCTCATTCGTGGCCAGATGTGAAATCACCGTGTTTTTACCGCAGTCTCCCCAGAAATGTATAATCTTAGGGGAAGAATTCAATATCTATCTATATCCTTCACTCCTTCATTAAAGGAAAACTACTTTCTAGAAAATAAAAACAGAAGAACTTAGATTGCATTTTTTCAATGAAAGGAAGGCACTTTTTAAATAAAAGAGAGAGAAGGGAGAGAGACAATAGAGACAGAGACAGATAGATTCCCTCTTACATCTCAAGCTAAGAGTAAAATCTGAGACTTCCAAAAAGGTACGACTCTTAGAAACTGATTAATTTTTAGACCTTAAAAAGCCATACAGTCTCTTTAAAGAGCAATGAAAGCCTGATTCAAGTTGTTAAATTTTATGTTGTGTGTAATGTTGTAATTGATGTCAAACCTTTCACATTTTCTTACCACTGACATTGGACAGTCTACTCCACTCAAGGGCTCAGTTACCGGAGTCGAGATTAAGTAACCTAACCAGGAAATAAGGGCAGAATGGAATTTTATTACATGGAATTGAGAAGTTCAAATGCAAAATAATTAAGTCTGAGCCAAATATAGCCATTCTCTCTCCCATCAGTTTATTTTGGTGGATAATTGGCTGTATGCGGTATTTCACTGAGCTGCATATAAAACTTTATTGCCCTTGTAAAGTGCATGCTGTGAATTCTGATGCTTCTGTGTGTTTGGGGGAACATAATTGTTCCCTTTGCAGAATAGCACTGCTTACCTAGGTTCTGAAGCCGAACTAGGCTTCCAGGATGCCTGCTGCTGAAAGTCCCGGTGCTGGGATGTGTGGGAAGAGCTCAGTTCAAAGCAGAGGAGAGAGCCATGGGACAACTGGGAAAAGAGCCCCCTAAAAACACAAAGCACATGAAACACAAAGCATATGAAACACGAAGACAAAGATACCAGTCCTATTGGATATGGGCTCTGGCAAGACACAACTGGGTGAAGGTTTTGTGTTTGTTGAGTGTTTATACTAAGTCTTCACTGAATGGCTCCCAGGTCTCAGTGTTTGTGACCAGTCGATTCCCTATTAATATGTGGGGTCTTGTCCAAGGTGGTCTCTCCCTTCCCCTCCATCCTTCTCAGAAATGGGGACCGTTTGTATACTGTGAGGACACACTTCACTATGCATGCACGACCATAAGAACAATATTGAATTGACCGAATTAGGATCCTTTTCTGAGAAAAATAATGTGCAGCTACATACAGTTTCACTTAGTTTCCAAGAGTTTTCCTATTCTTTCAACTCCAACAATATGCCTGAACCCCCTGATTGAGTCTATAAGCAGGTTTCACAATATGTCCCCCACCGTGGCCTCAATTCTCAGCCAGCACCACACAGGACTCATTCTGCCCTTCCTTCCCTTCCTCAGTGTCATTTATAAGACTCCTAACGCCCTCCAATTCCTCAAGAGTCTCAGAACCCTATATCATTAGAATCCGCAGACTCAGAGCTTACAGGCACAGTAGAGCCAAGGCACCTGGGGAAAATCATTCCTTCATTCCACACATATTCCCTGAGCCTCTTTTTCATGGAAAGTACTTTTCTAGGTACTGGAACATGATAATAAATCACACTGGGTTCCCAACAATTTATGGTGCAATGCCACATTTCACATCCTGGTTCTCTGGACTCCTGGGACTCTCTGAACTCCCTAAAAAAAGTGTACTTGTATACTTGTCTAGGCTGAGGGTCTGGAGCTCTCACCAGGCTCTCAAAGCACTATATGGCCCTTGCAAAAAAAAAAACGTTAGAAACTACTGGTCTAGCAGGAAAAGTGGACCATTAAACAAGTATCATATCATATATAAAGAGCTTTTGTAAGAGAAATGTGTGTCCAGCACAATCCCAAGCTCCCACCAGCAACATTGGTTGAATTTGTACCAAGAGTAATAAGAGCTGAGAAGAAAAAAAAAGAGAGCGAGAACAATTATTTATGCCAGGAGTAGGGAGGGGAAGGGAATATTAATACATGTTTTAAAAGGGGGTCACACTTGAATGAGTTTTTGAGAGCTGAGTGGGAGTGGGCCAGAAGTGGAAGGTGTTTTTGGCAGAAGCAAGATGGCATGGGAGAGAGTGGGAGACAGAAGGAGCACAGCAAGTTCAGGGATGGGCAAAAGTTCAGAGGTGCAGAGGAAGGAGACAGAACTGCACATGCAGGCAGGCCCAGACTGTGAGATGACACATAGCCTCTGCTGATAACCAGAGTTAGGCAGTGGTTTCTAACTTTTTTTTTTGCAAGGGCCATATAGTGCTTTGAGAGCCTGGTGAGAGCTCCAGACCTTCCCAAAGTTAGATCTGAAGTCTTTCTCTAGGACGATGGATACCTGGTGGCAGTCAGAGCACTAAGACCTGTTAAAGCTGCCTGCATAATCCTGGCACCCAGTATAATGAGAACTTTTAGGTTTGCCTAGGATTTGCCCGGTTTTTACACTGCAAATCCTGCCTCCTGGGAAAGTCCTCAGTCCAGGGCAAGCCAGGCAGTTGGTCACTCTACCTCCAGGTACATGATAAGCAACGTCCCAGAGGGCAGGCAGAGGGCATCCCCAGGACTGGAGCACAGAGTTCTAGAAATACACAATTCAATTCTATTTTATAGGAGAGAATTGGAGGGGAGATTTCTCTGGGGGTCTGGGCTCAGGAACTTTAAGAAAGATTTTTTATGAGAATATCACAAGGCACTTTTCCCACACGCCATCAAGCCTTAAAGCCCTGAGAGCTGCAAGCAAGGGGAGCTATTCCTCCCAAAGCAACATGATGGGTAGGAAGGAGAGTGGTCAGAGGTTATTATTGCAGGAACAGCAGAGATGGAGGAAGGTGAGTCTGGGGGAAAGAGAACAGTGGCATCAATGGGGCAGGTTATGCTGGTGGAGCTCCAGGAACACAGACCCACCAGCCTAGACCAGGGCCAAGTCCAGCCTAATGTTTCAAGGCCCAAGGCTAGAATACAAAAGAAGGCACACTTGCTATCACAGTCAGTGGCCCACATGGTCAAGCTACATATACACCCCCACAAATAGCCACCCCTTGACTCCCTAGGGTCTAGGTTCTCACATCTCAACAACCAGATCTTCTCTCCCAAGGGGAGACCCACACAGGCTCTGGAGGCAGATTCAAGGCCATTGAGGCAGGAAATTCTGATGTCTTAGGAACCCAAAGCATGGGAAGAGTGGAGCAGGGCCAGGTTTAGGATGAATACATTTTAACAACCTGGCAGATTTCTTGTCTTACAAGTAAGTGGTTGGACAAGGGTCTGGGTAGAGTCCTCTGAAATGTATTGCCCAGGATAGAGTGGTACTGGCTGGAGATGCTCTGGTTTGGGTCACCGTAGGCTCCTCCCAGACCCCTTGCAGGTGGGATTTGATGACCTGAGTTTGAGACTTAGCTCTGTTCCTCACTAGCTTATAGGCTTAGGGAGGGAAAAGCACTTAACCTTTCTGAGCCTATCTCCTTATCAGAGAATATTTAGCCACCTAACTTGTATGGATCTCATGAGGCTCATGGGAGTGGAAGGAGGTGGCAGGTCACAAGGGGACTCACAAATGGGAAAGACCGTGTTCTGCTTGGTTGGAAGAAGGTAAGTTCTAGGGATAAACTGAGAATGGGGTACATAACCATCTCTTTCTCACATAAGCCCAAGCCACAGTGGGACCAGGAGGGGAAAAGCAATCTTAGCATTGAGTTACAATGTGAGCAATGGCTGCAAAGATCCTACAGGAATGTACCATTTTGAGTCTTCTCTGCTTGTTTGCCTGGCACTCATCATCTCTTTAACGTAACCCCTGGCAGAGTTTTTCTCCACCTTCCGGCTGGCCTCCATAAGAGCTGCAGGGCAATGAGCACAGGAGTCCCAGAGCAATGAGCACAGGAGTCCCAGGGCAATGAACACAGGAGTCCCAGGGCAATGAACACTTGGATTTTCCCTCTGAAAACTGACTAGGCACATTTCAGAAGCAGAGAGGAGCTCAGGGCTAACTCATCCATCTGTAAACCTCTCTACGGCAGCGAGATTGACCATCTTCTTTCAAACCTTGAATAACCCCGAGTGGAACCTCTGCTACAGGAAATAACTTCCCCAGGTAACCTGGTTAAAGCAGGAAACTGGTGGTCCCAGTGGGAGAAATAAACCCTGGAGTACAGGTCTGAAGGCTGCCAGCCCCCACAGGAGTGGACTACTGAGAATGATTAACCACAGTCCGGTGTTGTCAAACACAGTGTTCTCTCTGTGGGCACTCAAGAGATACAGAGCACCTGTCAAGGTTAGAACACAGACCAAGAACGTGGGTGCCTCATTCTTGGTCTGGGCGAGGAGAGCGTGAGAAAGGTCATGAATTGCAGAAAGTTGATCTGGGCCCACTAAAGAACCAAGGACACAGTTCTGACCAACGAAGCATGTCATGAGGAAACTGGGAACAGCAAAGCACAGTAATGTCCTGACATCTGACCAGAAACCTCAACCTCAGGT
>NW_007233497.1:48240-109312 GCF_000164805.1 Carlito syrichta | reverse complement strand
ATGCCATCGCCATCTTGCCCAGTCTCCGCTCCTTCTGGATCTTCTAAAATAGTATTTTTTAATATCCCAAGTGAACTCTTAAATAATAAGCTTATGTGCTTCTAAATTCTCACTGAAGAAAAATCTATCATTCAGATTAATACAGTTCTAAAATTTCAAATTAAAGTAAGATATGCTATTAATATAAAAATGTGATTTCTAAATTTCAGGATCTGGGGATAACTCCTTCAGGTCCCCTCCCACTGTGGGAGATTTTCTGTCTTCTCAATAAATCCTGCTTACTAAATAATAATAATAATAAATAAATAAATTTCAGGATCTGATCTTAAAGGCATTTGTATAACTGAGTTTAAGTTCAAAAAAGAAAATAAATTGTTAAAAATTTGGAAAATTCTTATCACTGTAAATGCAGAATTTTTTAAATCCTAACTTCTTTAAGAAAAGACTCCATGAAATGACTTCTAAGCATGAAACTATGACAAATTTTCTCATCTATAATGTAATGTGTATATAATAATTAATTGAAGGAAATAATAATGATAGTAGGAAGCCAGTAGTATTCAATACAACCTCTTCTTTTCTTCCCCTTTTTTCTTTAAAATACTTCTGGAAGTGGAACTCTTTGTCAGTGAGTTATCAAGCAGCTGCAGGACATTTATTCACCAAATCTGTAGTTCTGGCTTCTTGGAAGGCTGAGACAGAAGGATCGCCTGAGCCCAGCAGGTCAAGGCTGTGGTGGCTGGGAGCATGCCACTACACTCCAGTTGGGTGACAGAGTGAGACTCCAACTGCTAGGCGCATCAGGCGCGTCCAAGCCCTGGGAGCACTGACCTTATCACTTTTTTAAAAAACATTTTTTAAAAAATCTCCCATCTGTTACTAGTCTCACATAACTTGAATCTAAAATGGAGGTAGAGTCATCTAGTAACTATGTACCTATGGATAATAAACAGGGATCCCATTATGCTGGTTAGGGGCCAGACATCTCAATTGGATTACAGGGAAGTCCATTCTTAGCCATGCTGCCTTGCCCAAGATATGAGTCCACAACCATCTTTCAATTTGGAATTTTCACCATCTATAAGAAGGCTTTGTTCCAATAGTTGTAAGAAATGAGACTAGATATGGGGCTGTCTTGTCTCTTCCTGTTTCTCACCTGTCAATTCAGAGATAAACCTGAGTAACGAAGAAAAGATCTTTGTTGCTGTTGTTGTTGTTGTTAAAATGAGCACAGTGGCAGGCAGATGTGATTTTGAGGGCGCTGATCCTCAAGAACTATCCATGTATGTTTTAATTGATCAAGCTCATACTATTGGCTCATGCAGAATATTCCACTTTGGAATTTCTGTGGATAATGAGGCCATAGTTGTCATTCGATCCAGTTAAACCAAATGGCTACTACATGCCAAGCATTGTGTTAGGCAATGGAGGTACTGTATTAAGTGTCATAGAGTAAAACTGGAAGAGTATGTGAAATGGAGACCTTAACATTTCTAGTTAAAACCATATAACCTGAATATATACTTAAGAAATTGTACTGGTTTCACCATCTATGCAGTAATTAGATTTTATTGACTCTATTCACTAAATTTTTTAATAATGGTACAGAAACTTTGAGTCTCAAAGACGTTGGATCCAAAAAGTAGTTTGATGATTAAAATGAAGATTCACAAACTATGTTGTCTTGGATGTGTACAACTGTGCAGCTGAGTATTTCCAAACTGAAATAAGATGCCCATAGTGCTTTGTAAATTTAATGTGAATATTCTATGACCAGCTTCAAATTTCATCCTTTATCTCAGTGTAGTATATCAATATATTGAGCCATAGAACTGTTGTTGAAAAACTGTTGAAAAAATTTCAAAACAGAAGCAAAACCCTCAAATGCAGCAAACTTTAAATGTAAATCAATAGAAAATAAGGAGCCAATTCATCCTCAAATTGAAAATATATAAGAATTTGTAATTTGCTTAGTTATTTCAATAAGCTAAAAATCTTTGCTTCACATATGAAAAAACAGAACGAATGGTGCCTTTTATTTTTTTGGCATTTTATCTAAGGATAATTTCTAGACAAAAGTAAGAATAATGGATAGGTCCTAGAGATCTCCATGTTTTCAAAACTCGAAAATCAGCAGCCACAAAAATCTATACTTACTTGAATGTGAGTATAGAGTGAGTAAAGATTTTCTTTTCATTCGAAAAATGTAAAACTTTAGTAATAATGAACTTGTTATCATCCAATCTGAGCTGTCAAAGCTGCTATAACTTCGCACATTAAGTTGTAGGATCTTCGGAGCTAAACCCAAGTAGTTCTATCTTTTCCTGCCCTGGATCCTTACCAGTTTACTGGTCTTCTAAGTGTGTGAGTACCTGAGGACAACTTTATACACCACGATGATAACAGGAAATTGAACTGAAGATATTAAAAACATGACTTCTCTTTCGAGTGGAAGGACTGTCCTTTTAAAATGCAATTTGAAGGTTTTATGTTTACTGGAAATCTAGTTGTTTTGCTTCAAAAATCTTTTACATAAATAGAAAAACAAATTAATGCAAAGTCAAAAAAATCCCCATATATCCAACGAATATTTTGAAAACGAAGTAATATTAGGCAAAAGGAAAATTAAATTGCTCATATACAAAGTAAGCACTTTCTTTTTGGCTAAAATAAATGATCTATTTAATTCTAAAGTAAGTCAAAATTTCTAAACCCCAGTGGATTTACATTGTTCTACCACTAAAATCACTACACTCAAGTTTGTGTTCACATTCTGAGCTTTGGATGGAAATAATTTAAAACCATAACACAATGTCTAGACTGAGAACATTTTTAGCCACAGTGAAAATCCAATATGCTTAAACCTGAAGAAAATAACGAATGACATCAGCTAGTGATGAATTCTGACATTTTTATGATCTTAATGAAAATGTTCAATATCAAGTCACAACCATATTAAAACTTTTCCCCCCCAAATCCCAAGCATTATATTCGCTATATATAAGGAAAAAACTTCCATGAATTGTGTTATTTACTTGTTTAAGCTGAATTAGACAATTGGTTTGTCTAAAAAGAAAAATTCTTTACACCCCAGGCATCTATTTCAATTTCAGATAAGTAACAAAAAACTGTATTACCTTTTTCCTTATCATCTTGCATTTGCTCTAAGTTTTAAGTGGCATCTATGATTCTCCATTCACCATAAAGCATTATCTTGGATAGAAAAATAATCTTTCTAAATTAATGTTCTGAATTAATGGGCATGTTTTAAGGGAATTATTTCAGATGGACTTTTAAAACATGAATAATAAATTGGACATAAAGGGCAGGCATTAAGCTAGCATTTAAAATAATCTTCATGAACACAGGAAAGAAGATAAAAGATAGTTCATCCAATATTTTATTGACATATTTGGCCAAAAGACTAAACATCAAGTCAACCATCCAGAAATGCAATTTATTTTTAGAAAAAGTAGACTCTGTAATCAAGGTCTCAGATTTCTTCAGCTCTTATTCAAATAAAAGGCAAGATTTTTTACATTTTCAGTTTTGCACCCCACAGCAAAATGAAAATCTGAACTCCAAATGATCAAATCCTCAAATGAAGAAATATTTGAATCTAGAATGAAAAATCTATTTTTACTTGTTACTTAGGGAAATGACCATTCTTGTTGCAAGTTTTATATTCAGAATTGTTCTCATTAATTTGCTCTTACAATTTTAATTCATTAGTTATCTTGAAAGTGACTCACTTGAATTAGTAGAAGATCATTTATGTATAAAAAACTATGACAAATTAAACTAAAAATTACAAGCCTTAATTTCCTGTTGAAAAATTTTCACTTCAAACCTGCAATTATTTAGAAAAAGTTTCCTAAATCATGTAGAGCAAGCCATGTACTTAAAAATTAAAATTTTTTACCTCATGTAATTCAAAATTATATTCGTCTTGCATTAAACTAACACATCAACTCATACATTCTTTCAATACATACACATTGCACACCTGTTCTGAGCACTAGGCACTGGGGAGTTAATGGTGACTAAAATCAGATCATTCCCGACCTTCACATAACTCACAGAGTAGAAGTTGGTGGGTTTGTGCAGTCATTAACAAAGTTATCATAAAAGTAAGAGTGTGATTATAAACTATAGTGAGAGATATGAAAGGAAGCAAAATAATTCTATAAGACAATATAATAGAGCAACTTGGACTCAGCTAGTGTTGTCGGGATATTGATTTGAGTATTTTCTTTCCAAAAGTCCAAATAGTAATTGATGAGGTAAGTCAACATTAGATTTGCCTCAAACTGAAATGATCTCTGCAGACATGCAATTTATTTGAGATTCTCCAAACTATGCCTTTGGCTAAATATAAGCAGACAAGACAAACAAACTTGAGAGCAAGAATGGAGTTCAAAGAGCATTTATTCCAAACCTCTTATCGGATGGATGAGGGAAAGTAATCATGAGAGAGGGTGAGTAGCTTGCTTGTGTTTTCACTCAGTGGCAGAGATGAAATTGAAACCCATCATGCTAAAATCTTGTCCAGAGTTTGTCCTTCTTATTTCTATTACTCTGGGTCTGGTTTATCTAATGTTGTCTACTCTGATGCACGGAGGCAATAACTGGAATAGCAATAACGATAATCGAGCCTGGAGAATATTCATGAGATAACAATTGTTTTATGAATACAACCTATCATTCAGCTCAAGTCACTGGTGAATGAAAACAATATATAGCTTATGCACACAACCAAACCTCTTGGTAAGTTCCCAATTACTTACCATATTTTATCCTTTACCCCAGCTGTGTGTGTTTGTACACATTGATAACACCTCTAACTTTATTGATTCTGACTTTAACTCATGGCCAACTCCATGTTTAATTTTGTTTCTATATTTATTTGCCTTTATCCAAATGAATATTTTTAAATAGATTTTATTTTTTAGAGAAGTTTTTAGTTTACAGAAAAGTTTCACAGAAAGATTGCTCAAATAAAACCCTCACTCCCCACTCCCAGTTTCTCCTATTGTTAACATCTTGCGTGTGGTCCATTCATTTCAACTGATAAACCACAGTGATGCATTATTTTTAACAAAAGTCCATAGTTTACTTTAGGGTTCACTCTGTGTTGTATAGCTCTTTGGGTTTTGACAAATGCGTAGTGTCCTGAATCCACCGTTATGGTACCATAGTTTCATTGTCCTAAAAATACGCTGTGCTCTGCCTGTTCATTCTTTCATTCACTAGACCCTCACAATCACTGAGTTTTTAATGTCTCTATAATTTTGAATATGTATGTGTGTAGTGGTAAAATATGCATAATATATAATTTACCAACTTAACCATTTTTTAGTGTGCGCTTCAGTGGCATTAAGTACATTCACATTGTTTTTTTTTTTGAGTTGGAGTCTCACTCTGTCACCCAGACTGGAGTGCTGTGGCCACTCCCAGCCACCGCAGCCTCGACCTGCTGGGCTCCGGCGATCCTTCCACCTCAGCCTTCCAAGTAGCTGGAACTACAGGCACGTGCTACCATTCCCGGCTAATTTTTTGATTTATTGTAGCGTTGAGGTCTCGCCAAGTTGCCCAGGCGGGTCTGGAACCTGCGGTCTCAGGCAATCCACTCACCTCAGCCTCCCAAAGCGCGGGATTACAGGCTGAGCCACCGAGCCCAGCTACATTCACATTGTTATACAATCATCACCACTATCTCACTGTCCCTTTAATAGTTTTGCCTTTTCCAGATTGTCATGTAGTGGGAATTATACACTATGTAGCTTTTTCAGAATGTCTTATTTAACTTAAATATGCATTTAAGTTTCCTCCATGTCTTTTTGTGAATTCCTTATTTTTATCACTGAATAATATTTCATTGTATAGATGTAACAACGTTTGTTTATCCTTCAGCTACTCACATCATCTCGGTTGCTTCATCTTGGCTGCTTCCAGGTTTTGACAATTATGAATAGAGCTGCTATAAACGTTCATGTGCAGGTTTTTGTGTGGATGAAAGTTTCCAACTCATTTTGGTAAATACCTAAGAGTGTGATTGCTGGATTATATGGTAAGCCTCGGTTTCACTTTGTAAAAAGCTGCCAAACTGCCTTCCAAAATAGCTGTTCTATTTTGTATTTCCAACAGGCGTGAATGAGAGTTTTGGTTGCTCCATATTTGGTGAAACATTTGGTGTCAGTGTTTTGGACTTTAGCCATTCAAAGTGGTGGTACCTTTTTTAAATAAATGGAATTTTAGCACTTTCCAGATTAAAATGTTGAAGAAATGCCTCAGCACAATAAAAAATGGGTAGAGAAAATTCTTTATTAAAATGAACTCTGGCTTGTTATTGGCAAAGCTTGTCAACCAGTAGATCTGGTCTGCTGTGGACATTTATTGGATCTGTTTCATCGATCTTTCGCACTCTCTCACTCCAAGGCAAAGTAATTTATATCAACTCTGAACTTTCACAGCACCTCAGCATCTTGTACTTAAGCATATTATTTGCTTAACATTGTAACAATGTATGCTATGCCCGTCTTCCTCGCTGGATTTTGAGGTAAAAAAGAGACAGGCAGCCTGATATAACTGCCTCCACATCCCTGTGCCATGCACAATGTCCATATATAGTAGTTACCAACCTACATTTGTTTCTGATTGTGATAGATATTAGAGGAGGACATGGGAGACCAATCCAAACTCATTCTGGTCTTCGGTTTTCTTATTTTCTCTCTAACATTTTTGTCCTGAGTGATTGGTTCAATTTTTCCCTATCCTCACACTAGATCAAGGAGGAGCACCATTACTGAAAGAATCACCAAATAGGTGTAGGAAAGAAAAGAATGAGAGATGGAAAAAAAAACAATCTAGTCCAAAAACTGGTTACTGGACCTTACTAAAAAAAAAAAAAAAAAGGGAGTGGGGGTGGACTTTATCACTCTTTCTCTTTGTTTACCTGCCTCTGTGCTAGAGTAACTAAATCAGAATCTCTGTTACAGGCATTACACTTTTGGGGATGGCAGGCAATCATTCACCAAAGTACTAAGTAAAAATGGCTCTATGGAGATTTTTAAAGAGATTTTCTCTGGCAGCTCCAGCGGGTATTTGGGAAAAGAAATACATTTTCCAAATGATTATTTAACACTTCATGAGATTCTGTATTGTAAAGTGCTTCCCACTTCGTGAGGTAAGTTAATAGTATTAGCTCCATTTCCTAAATAAGTTAGGGGAGCAGCTGTTTTAGATGCTATCTTCAAAACATAAGTATAATTGCTTGTGTGATATTATGATCTAATAGAGGTTCCAAATGGACCCTGATGCATCATCATCTTAAAATGTAACATGGATTAGTAAATAAGCAAAGGGAGGAAGATGAAAAGAAGTAATCACAGTATAGCTGAGAATTCCTGTCTGGAACTTTTTTTTTTGGTATCTTTATATAGGATGTCACAAGAATGAGAACTGAATTTTGAGTTGGTGAGGAAAACTAGAAAAAATTCCAGCAATTTCTGGTAGTCTTTGGCAATGTCAATATGTAGTACTTTAGCATAATTAGTTAATTAACAAGACAAAGTAGCTTTCGCGGTATGATAATAAAAGGTCTTCCAACTTTGGAAACAGATATGTTTTCCCCCAGAAATTCCATCACCATCATATAAAATGAGCACTTATAAATGAAGGAAATTACTGAGGTTTTTGGTTTGGTTTTGTTTTAGATTCCAAGAGCACTGGGCCAGATTTGATATAGAATACATTATGTGCTTGGCAGTATTTATAATATAGGCTCACTAAGAAAAAAGGTGTAGGGGAAGATCAAGACCTACAGTTGTCTCACGAGCGCTTGGAAAAGAAGGGAGACTTTTAAACTGCTTGGGAATGAGAGCAAGCCATAGCTTTCAAAGAAAATTTGGAAATACCATACGGAACTCTGAAAAGTTTGTCAAAAGTAGTAAAAAGTAAAAGGGTCTGACAAGGTCAAATAATAGTCACACATCCAAGTATTTGTTTCAATTATTCAATAGATGGATATAAAAAAATGTGATTCAAATTTCCTTATCTTTTCTACAATTTATTGATAATATCCATCAATAGATAAAGACTGTTAGTGCAAAGGATTGAAATGATTTCAGATCTATATGTTACCAGTTCTGCACATGCAATGTGAAGACCCCTAGTTGTATTTGACAGTTGTATTTGACAGTTGTTTTTAGGACGCAAAACATGGCTTTAGGAACAAAGAAGCAACCAGAATTTCAAAATGTTATGTCAGGATGAAAAATGCCGTTATGATCATCAAACAGCTACTAAAGAGAACGGTTAATCTCAGGGAAATAACTTCTTTCAAATTCAGACATAGTCAAATAATCTTGGGAAAGGTGTATGGAGTTCTTTAAATGTTTGTTATACTAAATTCTGCCACAGATTATGTTAAAGGAAAATAGCTCTGAGAAATCAGCATTCCTTTAAACTTCAATAACTAGAGTGCATCCCATATCATGTGGGATGTGGAGTTACATAAAGATTGTCTAAAGCATCCTACACTTTTCCCCCATGAAATAGCCCAAGAGTTTAAAGCAGTGGGTTTTGTACTTTGGAGGTGTGAACAACACTTCAAAACACTATAATTTTTTGCTGGATACTTGAGGAAATTTAAAGACTCAAAATAGCGCTAAGTCAGCAATTATTACAACACAATCTCAGGCTTCACAGGACTATAAATCATCTTATAGATATAGAGCACTAGTCCCTTGGTTGTTCTTTACTACTGTGGTTACTCTGCTTACTGCCCTAACTGTGCCCATAAACTTCCAAAGCAAAGTTCTGGAATGTCCTAGTAAACATGCAGCATTTTTGGTTTGTTTGTTTTTAGTGTCCTGCGACATTTTGTTGCAGAAAACTGTAGCCAGCTTTTCATTGTGTTGTCCAACTTGCTCAGTTGGGCTAATATCTGGGGATGACTCTACAACGGTTGACATTGATAAAGACCCCACTCACACCTTTCATGCCAAAAGTTTCACTGTCTTCTGTATTACAAGGTACCATAATTTGCACATAGCTCCCTCTTGCTCAAGTTTTCAAGTTGTTCCACATAGAACATTTTTTAACTTCAAGGTACTAAAGAACTTGGAAAGCCAAAATATTATTCTCTGAGCTTTCTGCTATGTCTTCTCTTCTTCATGTAGATTAGTAAACATCAGGGACAGTCTGCTTTCTTTATTTTCAAAACAAAGCCTAAATAAATTCGACACAGTGATCAAAATTTGGCAGCTCAGTGTGCAGTTTTGCAACATGCTGGTTGGGTACCCTTGCTTTAAAATACTCAAGGTCATTTCCACAGTGAAAGTCCTAGAAATTACTGGGCTTGAAACACCCTAAGCCTGGTTTGGGCTCTCCTCCCTTCTCCTCTCCTCTCTCCTCTC
Organism: Carlito syrichta; assembly: GCF_000164805.1. Lineage (NCBI taxonomy): Eukaryota > Metazoa > Chordata > Mammalia > Primates > Tarsiidae > Carlito > Carlito syrichta. The sequence continues at coordinate 99,893 of NW_007233497.1, read as the reverse complement.
CATTCCCCTCTTTAAGAGCTCAATTATTTTATTCTTTTAGCCTCTCCTTTCTGTTTGCTCATTGAAAAGAAATGAGAAACATTTTATTTCTGCCAAATCTATAATAAAACCCATAAAGGACATACCAGGAGAGCTCTACTTGCTACAGTTCCTACCAACTGATCCCATGTCTACTACACTCCCCATCTCTCTCTGAGTCTCTATCTCTTCTCTTGCTCTTTTTCTCAATTTTCCCCTTTTTCTCCATCTGAAGTTATAAGAGTAGGGGAAAGATCTTAGAATATTAGGTCCTATCTCCATCATGCAGAGGATACTATACGTTTTCATGGAATTATTTCTTCTTAAAATGCAGGTGCATTCCATTAGAAAGACTCACAAGGCATGGGAGAATTAGGTAATTAGATACAAACTTTATAGTTCTTAAAGCATGCTTAAAGGAATACAATAGAGTAGTCTGGGAACATAACATGAACCAGATAAATCAGATGCAACTCTATCCAAAGACAAGGTCAAAAAAATTTTCATCAGTATCTACCCTAAAATACATAGTATAAGAAAAGTCCCAAAGAATTCTATGAAGCAGAGCAATTATACACAAAATTTTTTTCCCTGAAAATTGCCTCTTAGAGTCTGATAAATACATTTCACAAATAGCAAAATCTCTTATTTGTTAAATTTCTTTTTAGATCTTTGTTGTTTGTTTGTGGAATTTGGGACTAGTAACATAAGCTTATTTCTTACCTGGTTTTGACAACTTATGCCATTACCACCAGCCTGAGTGAAAAGTTCTGCAAAGGATTGATTTATGGTCTTCCAGGGGACAAAAGTCACCAAGCCACACTTCATAATATTGTTTGTGTCAAGAATTCCAGTGGGCAAAAGTCACCAAACCGCACTTCATAATAGTGTTTGTGTCAAGAATTGTAAAAAGCATTAAATTATGTTATGATATGTTTAATAAACTATCAAAGAAACTTCAATTCCTCGGAGCAGATGCTTTTTTTTGAGGTAAACTTGCTCCAATATTTGGGTTTCTTAGATTTTTTAAAATAACTATCATGGCAGAGAAGTCTCTGACTCACTAGGTACTTCTGATATGTGCTTTCGTTGGACCAAAGACCTTTCCAACTTACCACTCCCCACCACTTGTCATTTCACATCTGTGTAACTTTATTAGTATCACACTAATATCTATTCCCATTGGAGTGCAAGTTTCAGCCTATTAGGAACCCCGTTTCATCATTGTACTCTCAGACCTAGCACAGGGTCTGAGCACATGGTAGATGTCAATGTATATAAGAGATGTGAGGCTCTCATCTCACTACCTACTTTGGGTTTGTGAACAAGGGCCGTCTAAACAGATTACCTCAGTCATAAAAGGAGACATATATTAGAAAGAAGACACTGACCTGATATCCCAAGGGTTTGGATTTTAGGTTCAACTCTGCTAAATTGTTCTTTGGTTTGTGGTCCTTAGTTTTCACATCCTTAAAATGAAGTTACTATAAAAAGAGAGATTAAGATCGCTTCCAGTTCTCTAATTGTATGGTTCTCACTGTTGCCAGAGTAGAAGATTGCTTATTCATTCATTCAGTGAATAAGCAGTATTAATGATACTACTGCCTGTTGTACTTCGAGGACCAAACAGATCTTGGTCTTAAGGTGCTAAGTCTAGCTAAGATTATTTTTCAAGTAATTTATAGCACTTAACTTCCATACTTCATTTCTCTGCTTTGAAATAAGTGAGAAATATGCCTTTTTTTTTGAGGAAATGTTGGAAAAAAAGGAATAAAATAATTGTAATGTTCTGGAAAGGTGGATATCAAATTTCATGGTGACTATTTTATTTTAGAACTAGGTCATTTTTATCATATTTATCTACTGTGTTAACTTATGTTGGCTAACAAGGTCAGACATGGCCTGTAACCAACAAAGGCCAGATCCTGAAAACTGTAATTAGTTAACATTGCTGATGATAAGACTGATCACAATATGGAATGTAACCACACATACACACTCCCTTTGCACACACATATTTGAAATGATAAAATAAAGAACTTGTCTCCTTTATCAATGGAAAGGTTCTGCATGCAAAAGACTTAATCATCTGACCTCTCTTATACTCTGGACATTTCTACTGGCTCTTCCTCCATGTGAACTTATTAAACATCTTGTGCATCTTGAACATGAACATCTTTGCCTATTTTTCACCTTCTACACATAGTGTTCCTTCTACCTCAAGAGTTCTGTTTCCCAGGTTCACCTGGCAAATTTTTACTCATTTAAATTCTCAGATCAAAAAAATCGCTTTCTCTGTGATGTTTTTCTATAAATCGCTGGATTCTTAAGGGCAGGGGCAGTATCTTATTTAACTTTAAATCAGTTAGCAACATCTAGCAAATTCTGGGAAGAGCAGGTGCTTGAAAAATAAATGAATGATAATTAGTTCAGTCTTATATCTCTGCCTGGTTTTCTTAATGTGCTTGCTGGGAATACAGGTAGCAGCCCATTACACAAGCCACCTTTCTCTGTTCAGAATTTTGCACCAGTGGAATATAAAATTTTTAAGACCTAGCTGTCTTTGAGTTATCCAAGTAAAAAACTAACATACATCTGAACAATTCTTGACATAAAAAATGCTTTGTTCAGAGAACTTAAAATGAGCAAATGCTTCTTTTTTTTTTTTTTTTAAACAAATCATTCTCTTTGAGGTTGAGGATTTTTTTTTTTAATTTTAGGTAATTTTCTAAGAGAGTTCAATGTGAGTGGAGTTAATTAGAAGAAAAATCCATTGTGTCACTATTGGCTATAGAATACTTCCCAGAGTTGGACATATTTGGAGGACAATCTCCTTAGTGAATAACCTCAAAGAGCAAGAAAAAATGCAAATTTTCTCATATAACTTAAAGTTAGTGCATATCATGACTAAGAAGGTTTACTACAGGAGTTGAAAATCCTCATGACACAGCAAAGTCTCAGTTAACTAAAGTACTGCCTACTGGAACCCTTGGTCAAAACTATTATTTTGCATACTGAGCTTTTAAAAGAAAGAGTGAAACAAAGAAAATAAATTCATATCCAGAGTTTTATGTAAGTAGAATTTCCTAGAATATGGTCTGAAGTCAGTATACACCTGGCTCAGATGTCTGATTAGCATTTTATTCATTCAACAAATATTTATTGAGCATATACTATATGCCAAGAATTGTTCTAGGCACTGGGGTCACAAGAGGAAACAAAAGAGATAAAAATTCATGACTTTGTGGAGCTTCAATTTTATCGAAGGGAGACAGATAATAAACATACTATCAGATAAAAAATAGAGCTATGCTGCATGGTGAAATCACCCACTGGGTAAGCAATAGTTGAAGATTTTTCTGAGTTTGTTCCAGTTGAAGACATAGGAGTGGATGGTTTGGTAGAGACATCTTTTTTTTTCTCCGAACTCCAGAAATGTTTTATTTCTCTATTGTAGGTATTATTGGCTCTGAATTATCCACTTGTCTCTCCTCCTTCACTAGAATTGTAACTTCTTCAGAAGAGCATGTTTCTTTTTTTTTTTTTCTCCGAGTTGGAGTCTCACTCTGCCACCCAGATTGGAGCCACAGCAGCCTCAACCTGCTGGGCTCCGGCGATCCTTCCGTCTCAGCCTTCCAGGTAGCTGGAACTACAGACACGCGCTACCACGCCCGGCTAATTTTTTTGATTTATTGTAGAGATGAGGTCTCACCAAGTTGCCCAGGCGGGTCTCGAACCCGTGGGCTCAGGCATTCCACTCACCTCAGCCTCCCAAGGCACTGGGATTACAGGCTGAGCCACCGAGCCCAGCAAGCATGTTTCTTTGATCTTCACATCTGTGTGCTCCTTTTTGTTTTTCCTTAATACCTTCCTCTGGCTTCTGAGGAATCATACTCCCTTCAGCCTTTTTCTATTTTCTTCCAACCATTGGCCCGTACACAGTTTTTCTGTTCAAGCCTAAAATACTGATGATTGTCAGAGTTCCATTAATCTGTTTTTGGATTCCCATTTCCTCTCTCAATTATACTATTATCCCCATAGCTTTAATCCCCATCTGGTAAGTGTCAACCTCCCAAACTACTTTTGTAGCCCAAACCTCTCTCTCTGGACCATACAAAACTAGTCTCTTCTATTCAGGCTGATTTATGATCATCAGGACCTCAATGTCCTATAAACCTCTAAGAGTCCACATATTTGGAGCAACTGGATCTTCCCTCCCTCAACCAGCTCTATGTTCAGTGTATCTGAGATCAGTGAATACCTTCACAAGTGACCCAAGCTAGAAGCCTGTTTCTATTTTGACTCCTCCTCCCTTTTCCTTACCCTATAACAAATCCATTGTTCAACTCCTGTAGAGTAGTTGAAATCTCTGTACACTTATTTTAATCCCTACTGCCACACCACAGTTTAGTCTATAGTCATTTGATATCTAAATTACTTACTACAGCTTCATAAAATGACAAACATGTATTGACTACTTATTTGTACCTAGATTCTGAGGAGTGAAGATAAAAGAAATCCACGCTCTGTTGGAGATTTTGGTCTGGTGACTCTTTCTGGTCTCCATGTCTGTAATATTGTGTTATTATCCATTTCTCTATTGTAAAGAAAGTGATTTATTTAAATTTAGATTTTATCATATTACTTCCCTGCATAAAACTCTCCAGTTAGTTCCACTTTTCTCAGGAAAACCGTCAAATATTCATGAAATACAAGGAAGGCCCTTTATAAATGTACCCTTTTTCTTCCTCTAGACTAATCTCTTTCTCTAATCCCACATATGATGTTACAGCAGACAGAACCACTTGCAGTTTTCCTAATGTACTGTGGGCTTTCTCTTACCTTCAGGTACATGCAGTTCTTTATGACTAAAGAAAAATCTTCCATCAGGATACAGGCACATGGTAGTTTCTAAAAAACCAACTGTGCTCATTTTTATCCAAGACAAACCTCACTGTCCCACCATCCCTTTCCTTTCCTAACGTTGCCCTGACACCAGGTCTTACTCTACCAAAAGTGCAGAAGCAGGTAGTCTCTCAGTTCTATGACAGACAGAAAATACCAGCAGAGTTCTATAGAGCACAGCTCGTAGCCAGACATTTGGATTATGGGATGTAAATTGCTCTGTCTTTGAAGACGATATTTTAAACTGCACAGAACTACAAAGAACCACAAAGTACCTAGAACAACACTTATCCAACCAGAATGGAATGATGAGCTCTAGGCCACTTTTCAGCTTACATAATTATCTTTCCAGGTAACAAGATACTTGTCTGAAATAATAACCATAACAATAATCCAATCTCCATGCTCCTGCTTCCACCTGAATTATCACCTTCTTTGTGCTTTTTGATGAACTCAGCCTGCCAGAGACTGTCAATGTCCATTTATGCTCCCCCTGAAGGGCCACTGCCAGGCGCTAGCAAACCACAACCCCTCCCTTTTCCTGGAAAGGGGCCCAAACCCAGCCCCCACCTAAAATGGCTACCCGGCAAACAAAGGGGGCACCTGAAACGGCACCTTCCGGGTTCTTCTTCCACAGTCCGGTTCACCTTTTCCTGCGCCCGCGAAAAACCCACCAACCTGGATGGAGCTCTGCCAGCCGAACTATAAATGACAGACAGGTCGCCCTAAGCCCCTATAAAAGCCGCTGCGCCCTTGCTTCGGCGCTACAGCCTGACCCTCGGGTCCTGTAGCCACCGCGTTCGACCCATTAAATCTCTTGGCCTTAACGGGTATCTCACTGTGCGCCACCATCTTTCACCCCCCAAGTCCTTTTCCTGCTACGGGAGCTAGAAGATCATGTTTAGGAATGTTTCTGTAATTGCTTTAATAGAAAATATACAATGAAAGGAAATGAGCATCTTTTCATTTTTTCATTCACCAAATGGTGCCTTCTACCCCATCTAAGCTGCCCTAATCACAAGAGTTGGTTACATATTATATAATTCTGGTTCTATGGAGAGTGGGCACAAGAGCGTGTTTGTTGATCAGGCTGAAGTTTAGTACAGATGATGACATTAGGAGAAGAAAATAACTTCTGCTCATTACCCATCAGGGGTTATTTATTTTACCACTAATATGTCTTTTTTTCTTTGGATGTTAAGTGATCTCCTTTAGTTTAAATTTTAACTTATATGAAATGATTGCTTGTACAACTTATCTTTGCTACCCAATCACTTCTTAATCAGTAACAAAAACAAAAACCTGAACATCTTGATGTCCCTGAGAAATGTAATATGACAGTGAATGTTCCTACTAAGAGTTGGCTTCATGTCAGTGGGAAAAAAAAGTGGGCATACCTACAAGAGATTTTAATTTTAGGTAAAAATTAGCAAGATGACTGTGTAGCTCTAAAAGTGTAGACACCACCAATTTTCAGATGCTATAATTATTAACTAACTTTTGTATCATTTCATTTTAATTGTTCCTTTGTTAATACAAATGTTAAGTTTCTCATAACTGGAGATATCAACAATTTTCAAAGTATGTGTATACTTGTTGTTAAAAATAAAAATAGTCTCTCATTTTAATCCAGTTTACCAAGTATCATGTCTGAGCAAACCTTTTTTGCTATTAATATTTACTGAAACACATGCTATGAACCCTTACCAAAACTTCCTAGGGGAATGACCCTCAAAGATAAGAGACATATTCCCCCCACCCATCTCTTTGCTGATGGAGAAAGGCCCACTAGGCCATAGTTCCTGGAGGGTTGCATGTTATCACAAGCTACACAGCAAACAAGAAAGTCTGTATGGTGGTGTAGAGAACTCACACATCCTAGGGGCCCAACCATTAGTTGTTGGAATTAGCTGCACAATTAACCCAGTCACACCAAATTGTCACCAAGGGTGACAGAGATTCTAGATGTAACGTAATGAACCATTTTCCATTTTACTATAATAACCATGTGTTTACAGACACGCTTGACCTAACCCTGAGATGGACATATGCTTACTTACAGAAACTTCTGAGTTGGTTGATGCATTTAAATAATGGAAACGTGATTAATGACAACAAAATGTCTTTCTCGGAACAGTGCCTTGTCAACATCATCCAGTTAGCCTGACTTGTCAACACTACCTGAAGGACAGATATTTAAACTATTTGTTAATTTTGGCTAATCTTTGTTCTTTAGTATAAAGCAATATAACTGTCAGAAAAATACTAGACATTTAATTTTTAAAAATGTCATTATCAATTGAAAAATTGTCATTGCCATAATTTAAGATGGCATTAGCCAATTATACATTTGTCAGATATTAATTCTCATTTCCTAAAGCATGCAAAGTGTGGTTTCTGTTTGAAATATGGAACTCAGTTTCTCTTTTATTACCTCTTATGAGATCTGACCTCCAAAACTACTCAGAAAATACTTAATAGCTATTAAGGCCATTTAAAGAGATACAAAACTAAAGGGTTGGTATTCCTTGTTTTCAAGGAGCTCACCATGTGGTCAATCAGTGATTCTCAAGTCTGAACTGACATCAAAATAACATTGGGATCTAGGTCTTTGGCAGAATCTATACAAGCTTGAACAAGTCTAGATTGTAAATGTCTCACTATTAACTCTACAAATTCATTGTAACAGATTTAAGCTTAGTTCTAAAAATAATTATAGCCAAATAAAAATAATGAATAAGTATAATAGTAATGTTTAATATTAGTGTTAGAGAGAAGCAAGACTGAAGCAAGACCCCACAATTTCTGTTGCGATAGCCATATAACATCTGATAATTAGTGTATGGAATGGTTATGTTTGCAGACATCTATTGAAAAGTCCAAATCATCATACTAAGCTATATTATAAAGGGTTCTATTCAAAGTAAACTTAATTAATCCCCATAATAAAATCACTTCCTAGAAAATTAGCTTCTCAAAGAAGATTATTTACTTTTTTAATTTAGCAGCACACAATTGAATGTCCTTACAAATATATGTTGTTAATGGTAATAATGAAAGCCAACATTTATTGATCACTCAATATGTGCCAGGCACAGAGATAAACACCTTGTATGATTATTGTTTTATGCCTCATAATAGCTCTGAGACAGGTATATTTTTATATTTAATTTACAGAGGAGGAACTGAGGCTCAGATAGTCTCAGTTGCCTCAAATCACACAATAGGCAAGTGGTAGAGTCAAGACAAGCCCAGCACTGTGTCCAGAGTGGATGCTCTGGGATACTTAAACTATATCTGAGACATAAAGAAGGTGCTAAACGGAAGAACAAGAGAACCTACCTCACTCACTCTCAGGATGAAAGATAAATAAAGGGATGAACAAATGAATGGATGACCTGCTTTGCCAAGCTCTACTAGAAGCCACAATTCAGGGCTATCAGTTAATCTATGATTGTAGACCAGGGGTGGTTGCTCAAGCCTGTAATTTCAGCACTTTGGAAGGCCGAGGAAAGAGGATTGCCTGAGCCCAGGGGCTCAAGACCAGCCTGGGCAACTTGGTGAGACCTCTTCTCTACAATAAATCCAAAAATTAGCTGGGCATGGTGGTGCACACCTGTAGTTCCAGCTACTTGGAAGGCTGAGGCGAAAGGATCTCCAGAACCCAGCAGGTTGAGGCTATGGTGACCATAAGCATGCCACTGCACTTCAACCTGGGTGACAGCGTGAGACTTACTCAAAAAAAATTTACTATTCTACAATTCACCACTTTTTAAAAAACCTACATAAATAAGGAAGTAATACAGTTAAGATGAGCACTTAATTGACTGTTTAAAATTGAACTAATTATCATAATTTTAATATACAAACTCTTGAATCATCAAAGCACTTGCAGATGAAAGTTAAAAACTAGAGACAGAGGCAGAGATTATTTGGGAAAGCCACCAAACAGAACATCACACTTACTTTTAAGTTATTGTGTCAGTCAATACACTGACCGAAAGCAATCACCTGAAGTTTTGATTGCCTTTTCCTCATCTCTGATCTGCTTTGCGAGTTTAGAAACGTTTGAGATAAGAATCAATGATATTCCTTAGAAGACATTTCCACCTGTTGTGGAAAGCTACTTATCTGTCAGGACTTTTAAGTTGTTTGTCATTTCAAATTCCTGAATTTGGAAATAGATATAAACATTTCCCTCTCTCATTTTGCAGTTAGAAAATATGCAATACTTTCATATTACTGCTTTGAGTTACTGTGAAAGGAATCATACTCTCAGATCTTGATAAGAGACAATTCAAAATGTGGAGTGATGTGCAGGGGGTGAAGAAAAGAAGCACAGACTCTGAAATCAGGCAGACATATGTTTGATTCCCAGCTCTGCCACAGAAGTTGTATGGGGCTTGCTGAGTTGGTTTACTTTGTTAAGTCTCATTTTTTTATATGCAAAATGGAAATGAAAATATCTGTATTATTCAGTTGTTATGGGGACTAAAATGAGAAGATATATAATGTGTCTATTGCTGTCATTCAAAATGATATCAGTTCCAATTCCAATTCCTGTCTTTTCATCTTATGATTGATAATGTTGAAGTCAGGTGCAGACACTCTGAAAGTCATACAGATTTTAACATAAGTGTGTATATGTCATTCATATTTTTATAGTAATGCAATAATTTTTTTTTTTTTTGAGTTGGAGTCTCACTCGGTCGCCCAGACTGAAGGGCAGTGGCCGCTCCCGGCCAACGCAGCCTCGACCTGCTGGGCTCCAGCGATCCTTCCGCCTCAGCCTTCCACGTAGCCGGAATTACAGGCACGCGCTACCACGCCCGGCTGATTTTTTGATTTATTGTAGAGATGAGGTCTCGCTGCCCAGGTGGGTCTTGAACCCGCGGGCTCAGGCAATTCACTCACCTCAGCCTCCCAAAGGCGCGGGATTACAGGCTGAGCCACTGAGCCCGGCTTGCAATAATTTAAATTACAAAAAAATTATGAGTTAAGTTTAAGATGTAGACATTTTACTTCATTTTCTACTGCCTGCTATTTTCCTAGGATACAGCAACTCCTGGTCAATCTGGGTTTCATGTAGCTCATAACACTGCATAGTCCAGGAAGAAAAAAGATAACATCAATAAGGGCATCTAATCTCAAACCAGGCGAAGTGGGGACCAACAAGAGGCTCAAACTTTACCTGTATGATGACCACTTATGTACCTAACCCTGAATTGTACACCGCATCTTTAAAATGAAAAAAAGAAAAAAGTAAGGGTAATTCACTTGGTTTATGATCATTTTTAAATATGAACTACCAGCATCAAGTCAGCTTATGTTCATAAACATCTAGTTAGATAGTTCTTCCTGAATTGGTAATGATTCAAATGAAATAACTGGTTTATATTTAGGTATCATATAATGAGGTTTCTTTGATAAAATATTGAAACTCATATGTCCATAGAAACAGAATTACAGTAGTGATGTTAGAAGAAGGGACAAAGACTTGTTGATACCTTTACTTTACAGATAAAGAAACTGAAGGCAAGTGAAATTAAGTGACTGCTTCTTACTTACATAATTAGTTAGTGTATGGGGGTGTTAGGTTGAGAAACCAGTAAAACCCTGATTTTGATTTATCTTAGAACTGACCACACTATGTGGAAACAAACTGCTCATGAATCTGTCTATCCCAACTTGAGGATCTGGGTTATGTCTTAGTTATTTTGAAGTGCAGACAGTAAATGCATTTTAGATATCTATTGTGTGGTCCAAATAATACAAATAAGAATACATATATTTAAATAAAAAATTTTTTGCAAGAACCCCGAATATTTTATTTTGTATTATCTTGATAGATGATTCTAAAGTAGTTGAACTTTTTTAGAACTGACACCCAAAACATATAAGCTGAAGGTGAGCTGTCATTTAGAATTGTTGCCCATGGAGATGACTGCTCACTTATCCCATCAATGACAAGATGACTCAAAATCTTTGTATGACTTCTCTATTGAAATTGACTTCGGTGCCTGTACATGAGGCAAGAAAAATCCATCTCATTATTGTTCCACTTGGATTTTGACTCCAATTCATCAGCTTTGCTCACACAACATATTTACAAAACTTGGCTCTAAATGAGTTTAAGGTTGTTTCAAAAACCAATTCACCTTGAAAGGATAAAGACTTACTCCCCTCTAACATTATTCTTAAAATTGCTTCAGTATCACTTGGATATATGAGTAAGCTAGCAAGGTGACTAATATGCAGGTGTCAGTAGACACTAAAAATGTGTTTAAACAGAAAACAAGCCAAATAACAAAAATATTTTACTCAAAAGATAGTACGTCTTTTTCTTTGGCAATGCAAGAGAATGTTTTCATGCTATTTGCCACTTGAAAATCCCCCTTTGCCTTAGGCTCCTTCACCAAAGGATGCAGAATTGTCACAGAGGTTGCCTGAAGATGCGTTTGGCATCTTAAAAGTCTAATTGACAGGAAAATTAAAGCAACTTAAAATGTGAGTCTCTTTAGGGAGATGTGCTATTCCCACCCTATATTATTAGATCTCAGAGACAGCTGGGGCGGGAACAGCTGGGACTTCCTGCACTATCGTTTTGCCAAGTTGCTATAAAATTGCCCCTTCTCACTACAAAACAGAAAAAGAAGAGAGGAAAAACCAGCATACAGGCCAACCACACTTGTTAAAAGGTTGCTTCTTAGCTGTCTTTTAGAAGTCCCAACGGTGGCTCCCTTGTTGTCAAGTTAATTCAATAATGGAAGGAATGTACCTCATTTGATATGTACTTTGATAATCAAGGAATGTATTTTGGCATATAAACTGTGTTAGACAGAATGTCAAGTCTAAGAGCTTTTTTTTTTACACTTTGAATTTTTAAAATAAAATACGAGCATGCAGGTATCAAATTTTCTCAGAACTTGCTGAATTTTGTTGTCAAAAGGCAGCCCTTTCACGCAATTGGTTTTTCTTTTCCCTCCATTATATACATTTGACCCTGGCACTAGTAGGCACACAACATGTTGTGTATCTGTGGCTGGATCTTTCAAACCTCCGAGGAGCTTTTGCTTCATTGCCCTCATCTGAACCCGATTGTCTGGAAATGTTTTCAGAACCATGCATAATTTTCCACCATAGAAAAGATGCTTTTTACCACTTTCAGTGGTCAATGATTGGACAACCACAAGAATAGATCACATTTGAGTAGAGAAAATGGATGCACACTTGATATTTGAGTATAAAATTACAATGTTTTGAAGAAAGGTAAAGGGCAGGAAAGGTCAGTGTATTATTGTCCTGTGATACTGGAGAAGTCACTCATCATCTTTCCTTCCTTTGAATCCCTATGGTATATTTCATCTACAGGTAATTTTAGCACACATTTGCAAACTTACGTCTTGTACTTTTCTAATTGTGTCTCTTATATAAACCTCTAAGGAGATTTTCCTATAACCCAAGGACAAGGATCATGAAGCAAAATTTCAGAAGACAGTACATCATGCCCCTCTAATCCCCACTCCAAGTCCACAGCACATGCTTAGTATAGTCTTGGTTGACTGATTGGCTGACTCAATATATGGATGGATTCTTCTCTTCGCTGGGTAACCTGAAGAGTGCTGCAACCCTGAGAAACACTACTTGGCATACTTCAAAGAGAAATTATAATTCTCTAAAGTCATGTCCTAAATACTATCCTAGTCAACAAATGTGCTATCTTACTTTTTTCCCCCTCCTCAATTTTTGGCAAGAGTCATAGAAGGACAAAAGCCCACAAATAACACAGAGATAAACCACACAATGTTGGAAGCAAAACAAACTTTCACTGCCAAAGAAATCTGTAAACACAGATACACACATACATACATATACTAAAGGAAAATATTAGGTCTAGAGCAAACTAAAAGAATAAAAAGTACTATATGGTACAGAGATTATCATCTTTATCCTCAATTGGGAGATAAGAACACACTGCTGTGAAACTCTTCTTTCCATTATGAGCAGAAAGAAAGCAATGTGCCCTCAAAGATAGGGAGAGAAGAGTAGGTTAATACTTATTTTAGAACTTTTCTCTTACCCCTTTAAACACTCAACATGCATACACACATACGGACAACACACATATACATTTTCAATTTAGAGGTGACTCCCTTTTGCTAGGTGGAGTAGAAAATGGTGGACCATTGAGACAGCCTTCCTATACATAGCCCATGTGAGGAAACATGGAAATACCATGGTTCATTGTATTACAGAGTCTCTCCATCTTTATTTGATACCAGAGTTCTCATCCTGTTTGGGGGCTGCTTGGTCTGTGGACACATGAGTAAAGTGTCAAAATGTAAGCATATAGTGGCAATGAGTTGCGTGTGCATGCAAGGATTTGAAATTCTCCTTCTGTCATATAAGATCACACAATGTCTGTGGCAGCCTGTTCTGTTTGTGAATGGCAATAGAGTCAAATTAATTAAATCATCTTGCATCAATTAACCAGTCAGTGTAAAAGTGAGACAAGAATAAAACTAAGTTTCCAAGCTACTTAACAGTAGATTCATCATGACTCTTCTTAATCCACATATGGTCTCTATTAACAGATTGATCTTAGGCTGAACTATGCACTCAACCAAGTTTCCCCATAATCTATTCATTGCAAGCTGCTTTTTGCAAGTATTTTATTTGGAAAAGCAGGCAACCTGAAATAAACTCATCAAAAATGAACCACAAAAACTGGAAGATGTCCATTAACTAATAGCTTTTGATCTAGTTTTTGAGTTATTTATTTTCTTGACTGGTTCATTTTTGAACCTGAGCTAAATAATACAGGCAACAGCTTTTCCATTTAGTATTCAGACAAGTAGCAGCTACACAGTGAATTTGGTCTGCTTTATGTTGGCCTAATCTCACATCCATTTCCAAAGGGCAGCCTGTGCTTTTAGCATTCACTAATAAAATCACACATTACAGTCTCACTGCCACATACTGCTCCTTCTAGATAGGATGTCACAGCCCCAGAAACAACTTGTAAGTTTTTTTTTCTTTTAACAGCTGAGGCCACAGGGAAATAAGTGATGAGGGGGTGGGAAGAAGGAATATTTTAAAACAAAAATTCAAGCTATACTTGTTATTTCTGCAAAAAAAAAAAAATCAATTATGACAAGCAAGCCTCTAGCTATTCTTGTCTAATTTTTTTTAGTACTTTAATATAAGTCAATTAGCAATAGGCTACAATCCAAAACATACAGAGCAAAAGCCAGAAGACTTGTGCTCTAATCAACGAAACCAAATATTAGAGTCTGCAGTTAATGCATGTAGAATTTTCTTCTAAAACTCTTTAAGTCGGATATTCTGAGAACATGTTGTATTTTTAGGTTTTTATTGTTGTTGTTATATTGAAAATACTAAGGAAGAAAACATTTTACCAACCGAATGTGATAAGTTAAAAGAATCTTGTTGCCTTGACTGGTGTTAGCAAGTTATTGGAGATTTATGTAACAATTTGGTTAGGTGGGGCACAGGTAAAACAATTCCCTGCCCTTTTATATTTTGACAGAGAAGATCTGGATTATATCACCTCACTCAACTAACCATTTATACTTGTCAGAGTCACCCTTAGTAATAAGTAGATCAGTTACCAAAAGCAGTGTCTCCCAAGTACACCCAACACAAACATCTAGATCACAAGCTTTTCAGGGGCACCCATGCAAACAAGTCCAAGATAAATATGCCTCCCCCTACCAAAAAGGGCAACAAACCAATTCCATTGAAAATATGACAGTCTGGGCATAGCATGGTGGCTCACACCTGAACTCTCAGAAATTTAGAAGGCCAAGCTGGGATAATGGCTTGAGTCCAGGATTTCGAGATCAGCCTGGGTAACGTGGCAAGGTCTTGCCTCAAAATAAAATAAAATAGAAAGAAAATATGACTGTCTTCCATTCCATTTTCTGCTTCTTAGTGCCCTGAATGAGTTGTGATACCTTGGAAAGGAAGTAAGAATGTTTCCAAGTCTTAAAGCATTAGCAATTCCCTTTCAAAGAGCTGTGTTCTCACATTTCTTTCCCACCCACCCCTTTTCCCCACCACCTGGGAGATTCTAACATTTGTCCAATGATATAGGGAGAAACTTAAAATTACAAAGAAAGAAAGTCAGACTGATTGTCAATATGGTTCAATTTGAAGAGTTTGCATTTTTAGCAGCCAATTCCTTGGCTAGGGTATCACCAATTCTTTGATTTGCTTCATTACCAAAATGATGTGGGTTTTTGCATAGACATAGCCTCTATTGTTTCAATGAGAGAAAAAACAACAAAGAAAAAGCACATGGAAAGCCTAATTCATTCCAGAAGCATTCAAACAAAGTGGAATTGAGTGATATTTCTTTCTTTACACTGTAGTGAAAATGAGGGAAAGAAGAAGAAGGGGGAGGAGGAGGAGAAGAGGAGGAAAGAGCAGCCTGACAATTGAAAAATGGCCAGACACAACTAGGTCATGCTATTCTACTGTTAGATATAATCTTCCACAATACCAACCTCAGACAAGGTCACTGTGAGATTATGATAAAGTAAGAGAAAAATATTATTTCATAATTTTGTTTAAGCACAAAACAAGATCACTATGACACCCACAAATAGCCAACTCCTATCTCTCTTAAGTGAGTGCCCGACTTTTTACCAATTACAGTTTAATCTTACTGTAGCTTTATAAATAGGCTTATTGAGATACCCAATTACAGAATTGCCCTTGCTTCTGACAGCATTCCATCTAGAGAGAAGACCTTCCCCTGCAAATCACGCAACTTAAGGACAAATCCTATAAGTCTTTCTGGTATCCTCTAACTGGAATGTCCTCTGGTTTCTGTGGTTTATGTTCTTCTTTGCTGTAACAATAACCCTGCACGTTCAACTACACGTTTGTGCCTGGGGATCTCTGGCTAAAGGGCAATCACAAAATACTTATGCTTCTTCTCTCTCCAGTTTAAAATAAGAAGTTTTCTCCAGAGTGGAGCTCTTGCTCCTTAGACGCATTTTCAGTTGAATGGATTTGTGCCCCACTTCCAAAGCCCTGCCTGCATAGACTAGCAGAAGGGAAGAGCTGGCCTGCAGGTTTCCTCCTCCCCATCTCAGAATGTACACTGAGATGCCCCGGTCTGGTCCATTTCACTTCTTGAGTCAAACACCTTTAACTTACTCATTTACTGATAATTTATGCTATGATTTATTTTAAATCCCAAACAAATCTTCCTATCCCCAGTTGCTGACTGAAGTACTCACAATATTATGTCACCACCTGGCTAAATATCCCTGCTCCTGGGCACGCCATCTTTATTTTCTCTACCCCCCATAAACTCACTTTCGCTCAATTTTTTTGTGTGTGAAAGTTAAATACACTAGCTAAATACTAGGCTAGCTCCTTTTAGACATTAAAATCAATCTGTCCTGCAATTCCACAGAAGGAAAGAGAAATTATTTACTATGCTGTTTTAGAAAAGTATGTTTTCTCCTCCTCCCCCCATAGAGAGAATTACAGAGAGTCCTCCCTCCTGTTATGTATCAGAGGACCCAAGCTGAAATCATTCCTTTATCACATAGTCTCACGACTGTTTGCTGTTACAGAATATTTTTCCTCTTTTTTTTTTTTTTTTGAGTTGGAGTCTCACTCTGTCGCCCAGACTGGAGTGCAGTGGCCGCTCCTGGCCACCGCAGCCTCGACCTGCTGGGCTCCGGCGATCCTTCCACCTCAGCCTTCCAAGTAGCCGGAATTACAGGCATGCGCTACCATGCCCGGGTAAATTTTTAATTTATTGTAGAGATGAGGGCTCACCAAGTTGCCTGGGCGGGTCTCGAACCCGCCAGCTCAGGCAATCCACTCACGTCAGCCTCCCAAAATGCGGGATTATAGGCTGAGCCACCGAGCCCGGCTATTTTTCCTCTTGAGAAATAAAAGTAAAATCCTAAGCCCCCACCCAATTGAACAGACCCCTTTTTGACCAAAGGGAACCCAGAAAGTCTTAAAAACAGAGTTCATGGTCATGATGGGATGGGAGATCAGATAACTTGTAATAACCCCTCCTGCATTCACTGCCATTAGACTTTCTTTTCTGAGAAAGTAGAAACCTTTCCAGGCAGGCTCCCTTCCCTTTTCAAGGCTTTGACACAACTGACCAGCATTCTTTTCTAATAAGAGACCACTGGCCATGGATTGGCTCTGGCTGGTTCATAGTGGTTGCACACAGATTGCTTCTGTGTCCTCTCATCTTTTGAAATATAGAGACTAATTTTCATGCATTTAAATGTTAAATTAAATCTCCACCTCAAAGTGAAACATGGAACACATATAACATTCATGTTTGCTTATTATGCATGTGCATGACCCTACATGAATATTCATGAACCTCCTATAGCCTATTGAATATGCATATCTAGCTTACCTGTCCTGCCTAAATTTTTGTCTCACCCTTCCCTCCCTGGAAGTATCTCCTTTGGTCTCTGCTAAGGTTATACTTCCCAGCCTGCCAGATGGTCAGCCTGCAGGCTGCAATCCTTTATAAAAATAAAGCTCTCCTATCCACATTTATGAACTTCTTCAGTTAACACTGCCCTTCTTCCTTCTCCTGCTTCCCCTTCCCTTTTCTTCCCCTTCTTCCTCCTCTTCCTTTTTTCTTCTTTCTTGTTTTCTTCTTCTTCTTGTATGATATGTCAGTATTATGGGGGCAGTTGGGATGCAAAGTACTGCAGTTTTAATTGGCCTTGGTGAGAGACACTGAATTTGGAAGTTACTAAGACTTCATTCATGGGAATGTGCTTTTTAGACCAGGAGAACCAAGAATCTCTTGTGGAAGACTTTGTTGTGCTTATCAGCACAATAATCCTAGGATCAAGCTAAGTGACATGGGAGAGAAGAATGCCAAGTGACATGAGAGAGAAGGGTTATTTTTTAAAAATCATTGATAGGCAGCTCTACTCAAGTGATAGAACAAGCAAATATGACCTTAAGTCTGGCAGGCCCTGTGGGTAGAGGAGTTATAGCTTAGATTTAAGGAAGAACTAACTTAGGCTGAAAAGGAGGGCACTGATAAATCCTGGGGTTCATGCTATCCAGATTAGCTAAGGTCAGGTTAATATGTTGGTGGGGATGGTTGAGGTGCAGCTTGTCTGTAGACATGAACAGTGCTGTTTCAAGTGGGGCTCACTAGAGTCTGCTAAAAATGAAAAATTTTGAGCCATAGACTATTGAATCAGAATCTCTGAAAGTGATATTCAGGAATTTACAGTTTAACAAAGTCTCCGTAAGCTCTTTCCAGTTTGCCAAGTCCTGGGCTGGGAAAAGGGTTGCTGTCTTGGAGCTTTTTTTTGATTTACAAACCAGGCTTCTCTTTCTAGTGATTCAACAAAATTTAGATCCTGAATTGATTCCTGCACTGGCTCAAAGTACCACATGAGCAAATTAGTTAGCCTTGCTCATCTTCAGTTTCTTAAATGGCAAATTAGGAATAACACTTGTATAAATTAAGTCTATATATGTTGTATGTGCATGTGTGTGAGTGTGAGAGAGAGTGAGAGAGTGAGAGCCAGAGAGATAGTTTGAGGACTAAATCTGACCTTTTTTCCTTAACCAAATTCCAAAGGGCATGGGAAGTCACATCTGATAAGAACTCACCAGACAGGGTTTTATTACCATATTGTCCTATATCCTAAAGTTTGTCTTCCAAACTGATTCTAACAGCATCGCATAACAACCAAAAAAGGAAATCAAAGTATTATATGGCCCTGAAGAACCATCTCTTGTGGATTCTCATACTCTGGGGAGCCATGTAAGACATTTGGCTATCCTCTTTGAAGTCTGCTAATTATAGGACTTTATCTACATATCAGCAAACCTGAAGTTTTTCTGTCCTTTGTTCCCCTATCTTAGCAAAACATCTCTCCTGATTCCCAAAATTCTTTACATGAGAACTATTACCAGCCAAGAAATCTTTGAATCCACCTATGACCTACAAGCTCCTGCTTGGAAATATCCCTCCCTCTCTTCCTGGCCAAATCAATGAGAATCTCATATGTATTGATTTATGGTTTTGGTAACCTTCGCCACTCTAAAATTGTGTGTAACCAAGCCATCTTTTAACCATGGTGAACATATGTTCTCAGAATCTCCTGGGACATATGCCTGGGTCTAGGTCTTTAAAGTTTGGTTCAGAATAAACCCTCTTAAAATAGTTTACAGAGTTTGGCATTTTTTGTCGACAAGGGAGAGAGAGATTGAAGAAGTGAATCTTATAATGAAAGCATCTTATAAACAATGATTATCCTAATACTGTCTTTCAATAGTTTCCTTGATGTTTTTTCTCCTTAGGCGTATGTAGCCTGAGGAGATCTGTTGAATAGAATATTCATTCTCAGCAGCTAGGCTGTGCTGACCTATTTGGGACATAGCATGGGGTGGAAGGGTAGGGCAAGACAACTGCTCTTCATGGATATCAGGCACTCTCTTATGTCATTCCAGAGTGGACTTTAAAACATTCTGAGTCCAGCCTCTCTCAGTGAAGCTTTTCTTGGCTCCCTAAAGCTGCTAGGATGACTGGTACTGCAGCTGAAAACTTCTCAAAGAGTTTTTGAGTCCAGTCAAAGGAGGAGCAAATTGGGCAGGAGGAGTGTTATGAGCTGGAATATGTTTCCATTAGATAGAAGGAAAAAAAAAGTCTACTGGAGTGCATAACACAGAGAGAGGAGAGAGTTCAGGGAAAGTAAGCCAAGCACAAAGCACATGGTTCATTCTTCAGGCCTTACCTCTAACCCCTTCAGGAAAGGCTCCAGGGTACCCTGTTGTGGCACATGAAGTGCAGACTGAAAGTCAGCCTGCCCTTCCATGTTGATCTCTGCAGCCTGGTGTTCTCTGACCTTCCCTGTCCTTTTCTGTCTATCCTCTGGCCTCACCTTTTCCTGAGGTATACCTCTTTTCTTCTGCTGGGGAGCCAGAACAGCCGAATTTTAATCTCCTCTCTGCCGCCAGTTAGCTCTGTATCCTTGAGCAATCACTTAGCAATCCTCTGGGTCTCAACTTTCTTACTAAATGGAAAATGGTCAAACAGGCAATAGACACAAGACAAGAAGGACTGTGCCCAGCCATCTCCAAGTTTCTGTTCTATGATACTATGTCAGTGTTTCCCTTGGTGCCTCCATGCTAGCATCCTACCTGAATTTGCTTTCCTGAGGCAAAGCCACATACTTCAGACGTTGATCTTTAAATCTTCTGTTTTCCTCTGATTTGTATTTGGGTCATACACATTATTGTCTTTTCAAACTTACTTAATGCTTGATGAGAACAGTGGTATCTTACCAATTTTAATATGCCTCACAGAACTTAATGCAGAGCCCTACTCCTAGAAGCTGTTCAGCAGATAAGTACTAAATTGAACCTAGTCCCCCTGAATACATTGCCAAATTTAGTCTAGATATTGTAATTTAATAAAATGAAAACAAAGTTGCAGTCACCACTTTGGATTCTCACAAATACCCAGAGAGATAATATGATATCATGGCTGTAAGACCAATATCTGATGCCACTCACTTGAAGTACAGGATCTAGACCAGAATAGGCATCTAACGTTTGTTTTTGTGAAACACTGAACAGGTAGAGCAACCTGGATGTTAATCCTGAATCCTCCTTTTCTTAACTGTGTTATTCAGTTAGGTTGCTTAATACTTCTAAGGCTCAATTCATCTTTAAGATAAGATGGCAATAGTACCTACCTTTGAAGGTTTTGTAATTATTAAATCAAACAATCATATAAAGCAGTTAGCAAAGCATCTAACGATAGAAAACACTTTTAAAAGCTCATAATAATAATTGTTATTATTATCATCATCATTATCTAAATTGTTGGCCTGTGTAAACATTGTCTCCCTTAACTCAGGATCACTTTACTTACAAAGATGCATTGCCCCTTAAAAATGCTGACAGGTGGTATGACTGCATTTTTTAAAATTGGAAAAAACTATAATTTAACGAACTTCCACAAATTAGGAAAAAACTTTACTCAAGTTGCACACCTTCTTTTTAAGAATGTGTGAATTCCGTGGGGGTGAGGTGCAAAAGCTGGTGTTTGAAAAATAAATTAAAAATAAGTCTTTAAGAAATAAAAATCTGTGTCTTTTGGCATTGCTAAAATGCAGAAAATGCATCTGCAGTATTTAGAACCAGTAGCCAGATTGAAAGCTATGGTACTAAAATCCAGACTGGATTTAGTTTTCCTGAAAACCATCTACAACTTCAAACATTGGTTTCTAAATGCATGTGTTTAGAGTTTTGTTAACCCAAATATTAGGCGCAATTTTAAAAAAATTTACTCAGAAACCAGCTAGTCAAATACTAGATGTTAGTTGTAGGATTTAAGAACTGCAATGAATCTTGAAGATAATTTAGTTAAAACTCCAAATTTTATGGACGAAAATACTTAAGACCCAGAGAGTTCTTATAATTGTCTGACAACTTTTTCTTAGGTGGCACAGAAGAGCTCATTACATCTTTTGGTGCCAACACAGGACATTCTGAATGAATGGCTTTGGCACAAAAGCCAAGAGGACCAGGGCAGAATCAATCCACTTCATAAGCTTCCTCTCTTGGTAAGAAGAGAAAGGCAACAAGTTTTGGGGAGTCAAGTGCTCCTTCACTGCCTCTTTTAGAGTAAGTAAATTACCTTTGCAAAGCACGACACAAGAGCTGACAAAAACTTTTTCCTATAGGCTTCATCCAGAAGGCTAAATTATGTCACAAAACCCAAACAAAAACAAAACAAAAACCTCTGAGCTTCACGGTAACACCGCACTCAGAATAAAACTTTGCAAATGGTAAAATGGAGGTTTTTCAAGTACTTCTGAGACAAAATTCCACTGAAGAATGCTTCTCATACAAGTTTAATGGTGAGTTTCAAATATATTTGTAAATAACTTTCAAGTATTTTGCATAATCTAAAGAAGAAAAAGATGGTTCTACCTATAGTCTTCATTTCTACATTTTAAATTCTTTTTTCTCTTTCATTTTCTTTCTCTTTTTAATGATACAGCACTAATATTTCAGATACATAAGCCACAAGCAAGTGAGAAGTTCCAAATTAGAGCATATGACTGAGAACATTTTTTCAAATTTAATTCCATGGGTTGTTAATAAATATTATCTCAAAGACAAAATAAGTGCTTAGAAAATACTGTATTAGCTAAATGTAAATAGGATTCTTCCTAGAATACTCCTAAAATACTCCTTAGTGTTTTTTATATGTTAGTGTACATGGGGGGGGGGTGACTCTTTTGGAAGAGTTGTGTAGAATATACTTTTTAGCACTTTCCTAACTTATTTGACTTCTTATTTGACTTTCTCCCCACAAATACCACGCTACTAGTTGTGTACTAGAGCATGAAGAACCAAAAAAGAGTTTAACCATGTCTTCAAAACTCCTAAATTATGTCAAATGTCATAAGAGAGAAAAATTAAAGCCATCTATTCCCTGAATGAATTTTTCTTCTTGACTTCTTCAAAAGCCTATACAGCTAAAATCAAGGTATAGTTTTCGGCTAAAATGCAAAACAGTCATATGACATGAATAAGTGTTTTCCTAAGCATTGAACTATACTGTAAGCTGGAAGAGGTCATCAGAAGACTCATGTCATGTCCAACGTATAAAAATTAATAATGAAGCTTCTTTCATTCAGGGTGTAGAGAGAATGGAGAAAGCGGAGTCAGCTCATTCCCGGGTTCCTCTTGCCTTTAGTGAGCCCTCCGAGATTCCTCAAACTACGGGGGCTGTATGGTGAAAAGTTAAAGTCAACACATTCTTATCTGTGCATAACTTCCTCATTTTCCAAGTTTGTGAGGGTGGAAGTAAACTGTTACTTACCAGAACAGTTAATGTTTGTAGAAAGTGATGCTATTAAAAAAAAAGCTTTCTTGTTTTGATGAATACTTTGATGGGACTAGATGAGTTTAAGTTTAATAAAGCTGGAGAAGGGTGACTAATTAGATATTTTAATCTAGAATTATTAATCTAATCACAAATTAACCTAGAATGTGGGGTCTCAAAAGGCAATCTGAAGGTAAAGAAAGAAAAGAAATAAGAAAAAATAAAGGAGAAGGAGGAGAAGATTCAGTCAGAGGATATGAGGCTAAGGTACAGAGTGGTATAGATGTCTTGAGGGGCAGATATCCTAAAGAGATATAATTTAGACAAATCTAAAATTCAGTTTTAAATTATGCACACTATTGTGATTTTTAAAACATTCTCTGCCTCCTTGGATCTTTAGTAAAGCCTAAGAACCATTGTGGAAATGAACATGAAGGAACTTTTATGTTTCAGAATAGGACACAGACCGATTGTGTGGAACAATTGAATAATGATGTAAAATGATGTAATTCAGCAGTAGCAAGAGCTCCTAACCATAAGAGTGTACAAAATCTAGACATTAGCAGAAATCATAGGGAAGGCCTTGTCTTTGCATAAGGTATACAATAAAGGGTCAGCAATATTATTAAATCTTAAGGAACAGGGAGATACCAGCTAATGGTCCCTTCTAAATAACAGAAGAAAGTTATGATTTTGTATGAAGTAGCTCATCCACTTCCACTTTTCTTATAAGAACACCAGTTATATTGGATTAGGGCCAGCCCATAGGCCCTTATCTTTACTTGATTACTTCTACAAACACTCTATTTCCAGATAAGCTTACACTCACAGGTGCCAAGGGTTAGGCTTTCACCACCAAAAAATGCCAGTAACCCCTAAATGAGTTGGCCTGTGTTCCTGGGGATCAATTGGCCACATCTGCTTGGATGACTTAACTGACACTTTAAATTCAGCATGTCCCTGATTGTGTCTTCCCTACTTCCTTCCCAAGTCCCTGTGTTTTTGTTTCCTCTCTGTGAATTCTACCATCACTTGTTATTTATCCTTAATTATTTTCTAGCATTCATATCGCATAGTGAGCTGCTCACTAAACCATCCTAATTTTCACTGGCAGCATGTTATCCCCTTCTATGTTTTCTCACTGCCTCAGTTCAATGTTACCTTGTTGAAACAGTTCTAAGCTCACTCTCTCCACTCCTCTATCCTCCAGGCTGTCTCAGTTATGATCTATAATGCAGATTTGGTCAAGTCACTCTACTGCTAACTTTATTGTCCAGCTCCTCATTGCTTAAAGGATAAAGTTCTTTGTATATTGGCTAAAAGGTTTCTTGCAAATGTCTTTGCTACAAGCTTCATTTCCTGTCATTCCCTACTCTATATGCTATCAGGCTGCCATATTATTTTCACCTCCAAATCTTTTCTTCTCATCTTTTGTCTTTTTCACAAAGACCTTGAGTCCATGCAAAACATGAATACTCTGTACTCTTACTATTATTCAAAATATCAAAGATAAAAACAAAAGATCTAATAAAGATTTATATTTTCTCTTCATGCGATGTCTGCATTATTCTCAAAATAATTAATAATATGTACAATTTGGCATTCTGTGTCACACTCATGGGAAAGAGATATAAAGACTTTTGGTGATTGCTCAAGTTATACCTCACAGTTTGTCAGAGCTTGACCAGTGGAATGACCATGTTCTGGAGGGTAACGCTTCCTTATAAGGCAGTGTATTTAGTGTAAAGAGTATAAACTATAGTTGAGCATGAAGTTTGAGTATATGTTTTATCATTCACTGTTGAAGGAACCTTAAGCAAATTATTTCACTTTTCTGAATCTCATTTTTTAAAGTCTGTAAGACAATATTTACTTTCAGGGTTATTGTGTAGATCAAATGGGGTTAAGTATATAAAAATACTCTGCAAACAATAGTGAAAGAATTTGTATCCTATAGAGAGAAAGAAATTGTAAAACTATACTATGCAGTGCTATGTAAAGAGAATAAGGCATACAGTTAAAATGTACAGTATTATGAGTTGATGTGTCCCATGAAAAGATATGTTAAAATCCTAACCCTTAGTACCTGTGAGTGTAACCTTATTTGGGAAAAGAGTTTTGCAGAAGTAATCAAGTTAAGATAAGCACCTATGGACTGGTCCTAATCCAATATAACTGGTGTTCTTATAAGAAAAGTAGACAGAGACATGGGGGAAAATGTCACGTGAAAAAGAAGGCAGAGATTGGAGTGATACATCTATGAGCCAAGGGACACCAAGGATTGTCAGCTATCACCAGATACTAGAGTTCAATACTAGATGAACAGATTCTCCCTCAGAGTCCTTGAAAGGCACCAGATCTGCTTTACACCTTGATTTCAGACTTCTAGTTTCCAATGCTGTGAGATAATACATTTCTATTATTTTACATTACCCAGGTTGTAGTACTTTGTTATTGCAGCCCTGGGAAACAAATACACATAGGTATACATTTCAGCTTTCTTATTGAATAGCTCTATGAATTAGTGTTAAATTATTTGAATTTTTTCCCTGATATTTTAAGGACACTTACCTTTCTGTGATTGTTTCTCTGAGACCACTTGCCACCCCTTTGACCACTGTGCTAGCTTTGGGGGTCAGTACCACCTGAGATATGAAAAATGAACCCTTCTTTCTTCTCTCAGTGATGGAGGCCTGAAGAAACTGGATCAGTTTCTCTGGGTCTGTGGTGTTGGCCCAGGGTGCTGGCATCATCTGCCCAGGCCAGAGGAAGGGTACTTCCAGAGCCACTGGACTATGGTAGAATACCAACACTTGATAGTCCTTCTCCCACAGATACTTTAAACTAACTTCCTGGGCAAAAATCGCTGGGCACATTTTGTTTCCATAGATGTCTTTCAGCATCTGGACGAGTTTTTCATGGTGATATTTCTGCATCCCATAAAAATGGTTGAAGTCCAAGAATACTACCTCCTTATGGTGATCTGTGAGGAATGCATTGATCTCCTCAAGGCCTTCATTGACTTTGGCACTGAACAAACCATGAGCAAAGTAGAGTTCATTGTCAGGATCTCTGGGCTTGGTGGAAATTCGAAGATCAAAATAACGAATTCCAGCTCCTAGCTGACCCGAAAAGTTCATTGTTTGAGTGGCTAGCCATTTTCGCATGAGCTTTTTGGCCACAGTTCCAAACACAGAGACAAAATTCTGGACAGTTTCTGGCTGTTCAGGACCTACTGGAGAGGCTTCATCGATGTAGAAGCTGAAGGAATCATGAGACCCTAGAAAAATAACAATGCATAACGTGGTTAATGTCCAGTCCTTTGTCTTTCCCAACTTCTCTCTCTTGCAATGTCCATACCTCTCCCGCAAATATGACGAAGGAAATACTAAGCAATTTAATACTAGTTAATTTTTATGTCTTATACAGAACACGTCAATGATCAAATTATTATAAAATAATACATTTCCTTCTGATCAATATTTCTAAATTTAAATAATCATCTTCCTCTGTGAACCAAGAATTTAATGCACTCACTAGGATTGGCTTTCCATAAGGTGACGTAAGTGAGATTTATAGGGACTCACTAGTTCCCAAACACTTTGTCCACAGTCTTACCCTTTCCCTTCATTTTGGGTTGATTTTAAGCCTTGCAGGCCTGTCTCAGTGAACAAATAAGTCCTTTTCACAAGCAGACAATCAGCATCTGAATTGTTACTGCATATACTTTGAGAAGCACAAGAGGTTAAAGGGATAGAGGAAAGGCAATATAAGACAATAGGACAGTCCAACACTGATATATTTAATTCATTTCTGACCTTGTGTTTGAGCAATTGTAAACTTAGATGAGGTCAAGTGTCTTTCACATATTGAATAAACACTGATTTTTTTTGCAAGCTAACACAAGTGACAACATTTAAAAATTAACTAATAGACTCTTTTCTTCACATACTTTTTCTCAACAGCAAAAACTCTTTTTGGAATTAGCTTCCAAATTTAGAATTTCTTTCCAGGAAGAGCAAGGAGTATTTATTTAGTTATTTATTTTTAGCAGTTATAAATATCAAGACTCCAGAAACGTAGTGATGAACATGTATATGATTTGCCTGTAAGTACGGAGTGTGATTTACTTATTTATTTATTTATTTATTTATTTATTTATTTATTTATTTTAGAGTTGGAGTTTCACTCTGTCGCCCAGACTGGAGTGCAGTGGCCGCTCCCGGCCACCGCAGCCTCGACCTGCTGGGCTCCAGGGATCCTTCTACCTCAGCCTTCCGAGTAGCCAGAATTACAGGCATGCGCTACCACACCCAGCGTATTTTTTGATTTACTGTAAAGATGAAGTCTCCCTGCCCAGGCGGGTCGCGAACCCGCGGGCTCAGGCAATCCACTCACCTCAGCCTCCCAAAGTCACGGTGAGTGATCTATCACAGAAACAAAGAACTGAGTATCTCATGTTCTCACTCATAAGCGGACCTTGAACAATTATTGTAATACTATAAGAAAAGGATTGGCAGTAGTGGAAAACTGCTGGGGGAGCGGAGGGGAGACATACTTCATCAACAAGTGTACCTGCATAATGAACATTTGCATACCTAACTCTGAATTGTACCCCACATCTTCAAAATAAAATTTAAAAAATTTTTAAATTAAAGAAATTAAAAATAAATAAATAAATAAAATATAATTGAAACCCTATTAAAAATATATTTCAAGGTTGAATATTATTTTTTAAAGCCTTCTTTAATTCTTCATATGAGCTATTGAATACTCAAATTAAATTAATGTATCATTTCACACATAAGGAAGGGAAGATATACTTCAAATTCTGATACTTGTTCCCATTTCATGACCTTGTCCTAGTACTGTCATTACCCATATGCTACTCAGATTTGTTCTGAGAGTACTTTGCTGCTCCATTTGGATCTAGGTCCCCTGAGGCACACCCTTTTCTAGTTCTTTCACATATGCACACATATACATAAACACACACACAAACCTTTAAGTTTATCCATACAAACTCAAGGTCTTGGTCTGGTAGGCCATTGGAAACAGTTTTATTTTAGTTATACAGTATTTATCTCTGTCAGTATTCCAAATCTTAATTATCTATATATAAATCTGCATGTATATGTATACCTATATTGCTCTTTCTAGCTTTAATAGCCCACAGGAACTGTAAGTGCGTGGATTTTAAAACACCATGGTAGATTGGCCGAGAAAACACTTTGCGAAATATTTTGATAACCTGAAAATATTTACCTTTCAATATTTGGAACATTCCTCAGAATGATTAGCTGTTTTAAAAAACAATGATGGGTAACCCAAATATACATAAATATTATGTTTAATTTAATCTGAAACTGTAAGATTTATCTTTAGTAGATGACCTGGGAGGAAAACGTCAGCCCTTTCTGAATAAGCAAAACTGGCAGTTTGCATCTGGCATTGGCAAATTTTAACAGGCATTTAGATTGCTGTATTTTGATTTGTTAATTGCTGTCCAGTTGACTGCTAATTTAAGTAATGGGGCTAAACAAACTGTGCTATAGCTCAATATATACAGAGAATTGTGTTTAAAGATAGAAATAAAAGAAAATTTAAGAATTATAATTACATGATCAAAATTAAAATAGGTAATAATTTAAAAAAACCCTCAAAGTAAGAGTCAGAAAAGTTAGTTTCCAGGAACGTGAAGGAAAGGTAGATGAAAATAATAGGTTATTTCTGTAATCTAGTAGAAGACATAATTGGAAGCTAGTACAAAGGGAATTAAATATAGCTAGCTCTTTTTTTAAACTAGAAATGAGTGGTTCTTTATATTTAATATAGCTTTAGTTTCACCTTTCTATCAAGTGGTTATGTGGTAAGTAAAAAATGTCTAAGAAAAATTTAAAGGCAAGGATAGTGCCAGTTTTGAAACTGCTATAAACGTACATTGTAGTTTCTAAATTACATTATTGGTTGACCTTAAAGGAAAGTAGCTTCTTAAAATCAAAATGAGGGAGTGCTAAAGGTAAAAATAAATAGTCAGGAGGAGAAGCCAATGGTACCTTCACCAATATTTGTTTAAATCTAGATGACTACAACGTTTATGCACAGCACCTGTTGTAGAATGGTGCTTCATATGGTAAATATTATTTGGAAAGAAGAATAAATCAATTGACACAAAACACTATACACATTTTGGAAGAAAATACATAATCTAATGTTGACTAAGAAAGGAAACCCTTGATAGCTTTGAATTCTATTTGGAGTAGTACTTCCTTTCCAGTTTCAACATTTGCACTAAACCATTAAGTTTTCTATTTGTTTGTACTTAAAACAAAAATATAGCAGTACTTCATGACCTTTCTATAACTGAGAGAATAAATCTGGCCCAACTCTACATCTTTAAAAGCAGGAAGTCCTCTTTGTTCATGAACCTATCTGCTTTATCTGATGTGATATTTTTATTTTATGTTGACTTGGTATTCCTGGGTTCCTTAGCTCTTGTTCCTTCTTTATCCACAGCCTTAAACTCATAACTTGGACATGATATTTAATGTTGCTCCTTTGATTGAGTTTAACTTCCCAACATGGACTTTTATTTGCCCTCTCTCCTCAGACTAGTGCTTGTCACTCCCTGATGAACTCAGTACCATCAGGCTCCGTTACTCTGGCTCTAAATAAGTTAATGTAATTAGAGTGACTCTTTGCTTTCATTTCTAGGAAACAGGAACTTTTATTCATTTCTCTCCAGTGTGATAAATTATGCCTTCATTCAGGTAATGTGGGAGGCACACTTTTAAGATGGACATTAACAATCCCTGCCCTTCTATCCTCTCCCTGAAGGCTGAATTTATGACTTACTCCTAATGAACTAATTAAGACAAACATAATGGTATGCCACTTCGAGATTAGGTTACAAAAGATTATGACTTCTGTCTTGCCATTTTCTCCCTTGCTTTGATGAGCAAACTGTCATGTTAAAGAGGCAAAGAGGTGGGAGTGGCCTCCTGCCCACAGCCTGCTGGGAACTGAAGCCCTCCGTTCAACAGCCCTCAAGAAACTGAGTCTTGTCAACAACCACTGAGTAAGCTTGGAAGCAAATCCTACTTTAGTGGAATTTTGATTGCAGCCTTGTGAGAAAGACTGAAGCACAGAGCATCCATTTTATTAATTTCGCTGTGTAGAATATGCGTGATCATCTCATTTTTATGGTTTCTGGTAGTACTAAACTTAAACAGCTTCTCATCTTATCATATGGTGAGTAGAAAGAATTCCAAGATAGCACCCAAAACTTCCATCTCCTGGTTATATTGCTTATATAATTCCTTCCCTTGAATTTGGGGACTATGATGAGATACTGTTCTTGTAATTATGTTACATTATATGGAAATTAGATTTTAAAATATAGAATTGAAGTCACTAATCAATTGGCTTTGAGTTACTCAAAGAGAGAGTATCCTAAATAGGCCTGACCTGAGGAGGTAAGCCCTTAAAAGAAGCAACTAGCAGCAACAGATGTCATGTTGGTCCTGAAGTAGCAAAATGCCATGTTTTAGAGAAGGCTATATGGCAGTTGAAGGTATTAATAGTACACCAAAATGGTATAAAAATTACTTTGAATTGAAAACATCTGAACAATCAGTAGCAACAGAAAAAACAAGCAAACAAACAAAAAACATTATTCAAAGTTAAGCAGAGTTTCCTGAAAATACAGTTTTCCTCTAAACATAGTGAACAGTGAGCAACCTCTAGGAGTTGACTCTCCTGCCAGGGAGTTTCCTGGTTGAAAAAAGACTGGCTCATAGCACTAGAAAGTGCTAATTCAACTATCCACTAGCATCCTAAAGCCCCATAGATTGTTCCATACTTTTCCAATGAAACTTCAAACTCATTTTTGTTAAGTTTAGTATGCAAGCCTTTTATTTCTGGTTATTCAGTGAGTTACTTCTCACTGAGCGCTGTCACATGCACACCATACATGTCTAATTACCTTGTCTTTTCTCCTGTTAATCGGTCTACTGGCAGTTAATTTATAGGCCACTGATCACTGGACCCAAGAATAAAGGGGAAAAGTTTTCCTCCAAACATAATGAACAGTGAGCAGCCTTTAGGAGATGAGGTCCTCAATCCTACAACTCAAGAAACCACATTCTACCAAAACTCAGGAAGCTTGCAAAAGAAGACTGAATTCTTGGTCAGTACTCTGATTTCAGCCTAATGAAATCTTGAGCAGAGGACCAGTTAATTTGTGCTCATATTCCTCATTCAAAGGAACCATGAGATAATAAATTTGTATTATTCAAGCCACTATTTTGTGGTAGTTTGTAATGTAACAATAGAAAATTAATATATTTGGACACTATTTATGATTATCTGAAGAGGTAGTATCATACAAGTATTACAGTATAGCTGAGATAAGTACAAGTACGTTATTTTTAGAATTTATGTGTAAAGAGATACAGTGACCTAAGGTAATTATATCATTCCTATGAAAAGTTCTCAATAATTTTGTGAAAAATTACATCTACTACTAATTCTAGTTTGCAAATGTTTGCTTCCAGTAAAGCAGTCCACCTTATGGAAAAAAAATTCCTTATGTTATTATCCATTCAAACATGTGTGAAACACCTGCTATAATTGCTATTGCTATGGTAAACACAAGATAAGCATTGTTCTCCTCCTCATGAATTTACAGCTTATTTTGTGACGCAGATAGGTAAGTAATTACAGTATAGTTTGGTAATCATTTTTAGAAAGCATTGAGTAGCATGGGGTAGAGAAGAGAAAATGTGTGTAATTGATTACCAATGGGCTTATGTAAAGAATTTAAAAGAACTAAACTAAGTGCAAAAGCAGCCTTTCTTTTTGGGTGATAATGACTTCTTGGGTTCCTCTTATACAGAGTAAAGAAAGAGAACATCTACATCTGGCTGATTTTGCCTTAATTTCTCATTGAATACTAGTAGGAAATAAAAAAAGATATAATCTTGCCCTCAGGAGATTCATAATTTAATTAGGGAGGTTAGGCATAGACACTAACAGTAAATCCTTATAGCAGGTAGTATTCCTTCATTCCTTCAGTAGATATTTACTGAGCATTAACTGTTCACAACACTGAAAATTAGGCAATGGAGGGTAAAGGCAATCCATTTGGGTGTGGAAGGAAAAATTCCCACTTCCATTTTTATTTATATATTTATCTTAAAATAAGAAAAATGAAGCTTTAATAACATTTTGCATATGTACTTCCACTGCCAATCCCACGATAGCCAAATGCCATATTTAGTACTCAAGACACTTCCAAAAATCAGAGGGAATTCCACCAGCCTGAATAGCACCTTCATTTATTTCATCATATTGTATTGCATTGTTTGCATAAGACTTTGATTATCTAAGCTTGCAAAATAGACATGTGATTCAAAAAACTTTTTAAAATAAAAAGGTCCAGACTAAAGATAATTCAAATAAGTAAACAAGAAAACTAAAACAGGTACTTCTGCTTTTACTTTAAGTTTTGCATTAGTCACATTGTTGTATTAGAATTTTAGCTAATAGAAAGACAATAAAAACAATATGAAATTACTAAGAAGACTACCTAACATGTGGATTTACTTTTGCTATTTTTAACTATGAACCTCATCCTAAGTATGTATTATGCTTTGAAATACCAGCTTGTCATAGAATGATAACACTACAACAAGAAATACATTTTAAAATAACATATATTTCATCTTTATTATGTAGCAATATTAAATAATTTATATGTAAATATATTTATAATAATTTATACATGTATACAAGCACACATATAATTTATAGATAAATATACATATATCGAGGTTATATACATGGTTTTTTTTTAACTGATAGAAAAGTCCTCTGATTTAATAAACTGGGAAAATTAGAATGGAAGGATTAAGCAGAAAGGACTGAAATTTAAAAAGTCTGAGACAGCCAAAGCAATTAAAATCTATTGAGAGCCGGGCTCGGTGGCTCAGCCTGTAATCTCACGCCTTTGGGAGGCTGAGGTGAGTGGATTGCCTGAGCCCGCAGGTTCGAGACCCGCCTGGGCAGCGAGACCTCATCTCTACAATAAATAAAAAAATCAGCCGGGTGTGGTAGCACATGCCTGTAATTCTGGCTACTTGGAAGGCTGAGGCAGAAGGGTCACTGGAGCCCAGCAGGTCAAGGCTGCGGTGGCCAGGACCGGCCACTGCACTCCAGTCTGGGTGACAGAGTGAGACTCCAACTCAAAAAAAAAAAATAAAGAAAGAAAGAATATCTATCTCTTGGAAACATAACTGAAACATTTGAGCGTTTAGTGCTTCTCCCATGTTGCAAGACTTTGGCCTCAGAAAAA
The DNA here is from genome assembly GCF_000164805.1 of Carlito syrichta. Taxonomy (NCBI): domain Eukaryota; kingdom Metazoa; phylum Chordata; class Mammalia; order Primates; family Tarsiidae; genus Carlito; species Carlito syrichta. The sequence goes on along the minus strand of NW_007233497.1, from coordinate 66,726 downwards.
AATCACAGAGCAAACACCATTCTTTTAGCAGTGTGAGAGTAATTGAACAGAGTCTCTCCTTCCTCCAGATGCTAAACAGATATATAAGAAAACATACCTCAGTTTCTAAGCAACAAACCTTAATTCATAAAGCACAAGGTAAACTACTGTGTTCTTTGCAATTGAAATCAAATGCTGCAACATGAGAAGAACCTTCTGTGCATAGACAATGATACCCAGCTGTGTACTTCCAGCACTCAATAGCCATATATCTGGGGACCACTCTGCCAGTCAACACCATGTCTGGTGTTAATATTGATAATAATAATAATAACCATCAGAGACTTCAAAAAGTTAAAGAAGATCTCTCATAGAAAAGGAGGTTATGGTCACTATAACTTTTGTGATGAATTTATTTTTTACATTTTCTGTTTCTAAAAAAATATATGTATATAATACATATTATACATGGTAACTTTCACTTAACTAGATTCTTTTAACTCTAATAGTATCCTTTAAAAAATTAATTTATTGAGGAATATTGTGCATACAATAGAATGCACTAATTTTAAGTGTACAAGTCAATGAATTTTGATAAATTTAGCTACCATCATGATATTGCACATTTCTACCACTAGGGTCATCCCAACCCTCACACCAGTATTTTGTTCATTTTAAAATTTGGTTGTGGTCTAATCACTGAGTTCTTAGAGTTCTTCTGAAAACAAACATTCCATTTCTTTTAGTATGTGACTTTTTATATATTGCTGGATATGATTTTCTAATGTTTTGGTAATAATTTTTAAATTATTAATGAAGGATACTATTCTCAGCTTTTCTTTTTTTGGTCTGGTTTTGACATCTATATAATATCAGGTTCATTAAATGATTTTAGACAGTAGTCACTTCATCTTGATTTTCTAAGAGTTTGTGTAAGATACACATTACTTTCCTCTTAAATCTTAGATTAAATTAACTACTAAAGCCATTTAGGCTTGGAGTTCTATTGTGAGAATGTTTTTAAACATTATTTCAATTTCTAAACTAAAAAAGTTTATTTATTCTTATTAATTTTTGGTACTAATTGTCTTTCAAAAAATCTGTTAATTTTTCTCTGAGTTATAGAATTTATTGGCATAAAGTTGTTCTTAGTATTCTCTTATTACTCTTTTAAAATCTATAGACTCTGTAGTGATGCCTTTTCTTTCATTCTTGATGTAAGTAATTATTTTCCTTTCTCTTTTTCTTTTTCTTGAGCAGACCAATTGGAGATGCTTTCTTTTGTTGATACTTTCTAAAAATAAGCTTTTGCTTTATTTTTTCCACGGTTTAGTTTCTATTTATTGACTTTTTATATATTTTCTTATTTCAAATTACTTCTGGTTTAATTTGCTCTCCTTTATTCATTTTTTAAAGATGAACTTTAGATCACAAATTTTAGGCTTTATTCTTTCCTAATATAAGCATTTAATGTTATGACGATTTCTCTAAGTACTGCTTCAGCTACATCCCAGAAATTTTGCTATGTGGTGTTTTTGTTTTCATTCAATTAAAATTATTTTATAATTTACTCTGTGATTTATTATTTGACCTCTGGGTAATTTATAAATGTGTTATTTTCCAAATGTTTATAGATTTCCCAGATAGTATATTGCTATTATTTTTTTTTTTTTGAGTTGGAGTCTCACTCCGTCGCCCAGACTGGAGTACAGTGGCCACTCCCGGCCACCGCAGCCTCGACCTGCTGGGCTCCGGCGATCCTTCCACCTCAGCCTTCCACGTAGCTGGATCTACAGGTGCGCGCTACCATGCCCGGCTAATTTTTTGATTTACTGTAGAGATGAGGTCTCGCCAAGTTGCCCAGGTGGGACTCAAACCCGCGGGCTCAGGCAATCCACTCACCTCAGCCTCCCAAATCGCAGGATTACAGGCTGAGCCACCAAGCCCGGCTTGTTATTCTTTTTAATTTAACTTTATTTTTGTCAGAGAACATGTTCTCTATAATTTCAGTTTTTAAAAATTTATTGAGACTTAGTTTATTTTACTTTGTGAATTTCCCATATGTAGTTGAAAATAATTTTATTCTACTGCTATTGAGTGAAGTGTTATATCAATGTTAAGTAGGTTAACTTGGTTGATAATGTGGCTTGAGCCTTCCACATCCCTATTAATTTTCTATCTGTTATATTAATTGTTGAGAAAGGAGTTCTAAAGTCCCCAACTCAATTGTAAGTTTATTTATTTTCTTTTTTCCATTAGTTCTTGCCTCAAATATTTTGAACTCTGTTATTAGGTTTATAAACATTTATAATTGTTGTGTTTTTTTAATGTATTTATCTCTTTATTATGGAATGGTCCCCTTAGTCCTTAGTAATATTACTTGTCCTATATATTAATATGGCCTATGATTTTTGTCTTTATGTTTAACTAATTTGTGTCTTTATATGTAAAATGAGTTTCTTGTAGAAAGCAATTTTTTTGCCACGTAATTTTATATTTGGTCTGACTTTGAATTAGATTGTTTAGACCATTAACATTTAGATAATTATTGATATGGTTAGGTAAATATAACATTGTGCTGTATATTTTCTGTTTGTTCCATGTGTCTTACATTCCTGCTTTTCTCTTTTTCTTTCTTCTTTTAAGTTAGATGAACAGTTCTTAGAATTTCATCTTATCTCAACTTTGCTTATTAGCTAGACGCTCCATTTTTGACTTTACTAAAAAGTTTACTTTGTGGGTATGATATAAAATGCATTACTATACAAGTTTTTAGTATTACTTTAGAGGCTCCTTTAAAACCAAAAGCAATGTTAGAAAAGATATGTTTAAAAGAGCTATTCTATAAGCCTAGATAAAATAGAGTACGTTTATAATTTAACTTTTCTTTATAAAAATCAAAGACAATAGATGGTTGTTCAATGGGGAAAAATGGTGCATAGAGTCAGGTATCAAAATGTATTAACTTCCAAGTTGGATCTTTCAAGAAAAGGACTCATTTAAATTGACCTTTAGATTAAAATACATTAGGCAATGGAGTGCACTGACAGCAGCATTGAAGGAGGTGTTGGGAGAACAGACTCAAATTTATACTAAATTAGAAACTCATGGTTTAACATGAGAGACTCATCAAATCATTAACCATTTTAGCTCTAGTTTTCTAATGTGGCTAATTAAAGTGCTTTTTACACCTATTTTGCAGGATTCTTATAAGGAACAATTGAAACCATGTTCATGAAGTCCTATAAAGTGACTATAAAACTTAAATTGCTATTATTTCTTTATGGCATAACTAGTCACAAACATCTTTTCACTTGAGACTAAAAAAAATCACCTGGACAAATGTACATTGGGGCGACTGTACAAGGTCATATGGAGGGAGGGAAGATAAATAAAAGATTGGTGTTGCAAGATATAGGTTTGTAAATATTTACTGAAAATAAGAGTCTTGTGCAGGTATCTTTTTGGTAGAATGACTTGAGTTCCTGCGGGTACATTCCCAATAAGGGGATTGCTGGGTCATATGGAAGGTCAATTTCTATCTTGTTGCAGTTCTATTCACAATAGTAAAAACACGGAACCAACCATACTGCCCATCAAAGCTGGACTGGATTTTGAAAAGGTGGTACTTACATACAACATAATATTATGCAGCCATAAATAAGGACAAGCATATGAACTTTGCAGCAACTTGAATGGATATAGAGTCTATTATACTCAGTGATCTATCACAGGAACAAAGAACAGAGTACCATATGTTCTCACTCATAAGCAGACCTTGAACAATTACCATAATACTATAAGAAAGGGATTGGCAGTAGTGGGAAACTGCCAGGGGTGGGGGTGGGATTGGTAATTGAGGGAAACTGCCAAGGGAGGGAAGGGCACACCTCATCAACAAGGGTAACTGCATAATGAACATTTGTATACTTATCCCTGATTTTACCTCAAATCTTTAAAACAAAGAAATAAAAAAAAAGAAGAGTCTTACCTACCATTTGTCTAAGATTTTTCAAATTGTAACAATAAAATCTTTCTTATCCCTTGTTGCTTTGAACAGCATCAAAAATTTATATTCTGCTATGTTAATAAAATTGATATGTGATACATATTAAGTACTACTCTTCCTCTATTTACTATCTTTTCAGTATTATTTATAAAAGCATCTTGACATGAACTTCGGGTTGGTCTCTCAGTATGACTATAGTCTTATTATTCTGCACAATTATGGGTTTAATAAACATCAAAGAAAATGTGTCAAGTCAGAGTCACCTGCAAACTTTCAGACCAAATGGCCTCAGTGCACTGAGGTTTGACATGCTCCTGAATGTTCAGCTTCAATATCCGTATCCTGATCTTGGAATTCAGGAGTGTAACTCAGTCAAAGTAAGAACTGAGCTTTTCTCCTTGCTTGAGAACACTGAGCTTGCTTGTGACAACATTATGTATAGTACATTGTTTTTGTCTCCTTGTATGTTCTATTCCTCTTATTTGGCACAGTGCTTTCTGGCAACAGGTTTCCTGCATAATTAATACTTTGGTAGCTTTTCTGAAAATAGGGTCAATCCTGAAGGAGGCTTCTGGATGAGGATCTGAAAGGGTAGATTTGTTTTTGAGACCTTTTTGAGGGCAGAAGAAAGGCAGGTGGCACTATTTCCATTTTCCATGGGAAAAGATAGAATTGTGGAATGAAGTTTACTCTCCCTCTTGTCTTCCCAATATGAAAACTTTTATTCTAGTCTTCTTTTGTGATCCACATGCATTTTCTCCTCTGTGCTGAAGGCTTTGTTCACTCATTCTTTCTCCTGAATTCAGTTTGGTCTGAAGTTCCCCATCATCAAGAAGTAATTATTATTGGATGTTATTACTAACATTTGTCATGTTCATTGAATTTTTTACTGAATTTATATATTGCTTTACACCTGTAATTACCCACGTATACACACTTGATTTTAAGTTAGATTGTAAACTTCCCCAAAGGGGAAAAAAACAAAAACAAAACTATGTCTTATAATTCCTTGTGCCCATTAGGGCATCCAGCTGTATTAATATAAAATGATTTGATTCATATCAATGAATCAAAATTGTTTGCATGAGCTATGCTACAACAGCGAAATAACTATGCTCACTAATAGTCATTTTTACCAATTAGGCCATCATTGGCACTCCTATTATTTACCATTTTCATTCGTATTCTTAGGTTAGTCTACACACTCTGGCTCTCTCCTACTTTGATTCCATCTTTAACCTACTGTAATGAGTTATTGCTATTTCAGTTCATATAAAACCTCAATAAAAATATCATTGATGATGACTAAAGAAAACCTACCAGTTGCTTCCTCGATCTTATTCCTAAAACCCAGCACAGAGCTTGGTAGGCACTGAGTTTATACTGTTGAATAAACGAATAAGTAAATCCTGCTCAGGCTTCTGGAACCTTTGATATTGCTGTACTTCCTTCTCAAAATATTTTTCTCCTTTGGTTTTGGCTCTTTCCTACTTTTTCTGCTTTCTCTGTGATTGTCTCTTCTCAGTTTCCTTTCCTGCCTCCTATTGCTCTTCCAACTCCTAAACGAAAGTATTATCCAAAGCTCTATTCAAAACCTCAACTTGCTTCATACTTTTTCCTTGCATGATATAATCTATTTTTTAAGCCTCCTTTGCCTTTCTATAGATGCATGAAAAATTGATACCATCTAATTTGAACTGTATTTTAGACCTCCTATGTGCCTACCAGGCAAGTACATTTTATTGCACAAGGGTACCTTAAACTTAGATGTCCTAAACAGGCCTTAGCATCTTTACCTTTAAATCGGGTCCTTTTTGTGTACCCGCTATCACATTTGATTATCTTACTATACTTCTATCTCATCCTATGGTTCATTTTCAACTCTTCCTTGCCCTCAAGCCTCACATTCAGTTTTCAAATTGCACCGTGTCAAGGCACATACTGTGTAGAGGCTTGAATCCTCTCTTTCCAAATCCTCTCTCAGACCTGTTCTTGTTTTCTTCCATTTCATTGTCAGTGACCTGGCTTCCTGTGGGATCCACTAAAATAGCTTTCAGGCACTGCTTTGACTCAAAACTCTATGGCTTTCCCTTCATCTCAGCTGCCAACATTCAATGCTCCTCTACAGATATTACCCTGGCTCAGCTTCTAGAATAGATTTAATCTTAGGGACGATAGATATAATTGTTTTCAGCCCGATACACTGGTATTCATTAATAAATTCCCCTTGATTTCTGTCTAATTTTTATTAACAAGACTTTTGAATTGGTAATTTTTTTGAGTATTCAACTACTCTAAAGGAACTATTGCTTTTATATTATTTGCTTTTGTCATCCCCAAGACTGAAGTCCCATCACTAAATGCTAGACTCGTCATCTACTGAATCTGTCCACCTGTCAGTATTCTCCCAATACAGCTGTCCCCAGAGTACTCATTCGCTAGCTCCATTCCGTTACCTTGTTGTTACCTTGTACTAAATTCCTAAACACGACCTTTTGTGTGGACTCTGGCCTTGAGAAGCTTCAAAGTTGACTGATAGTATATGGGTGCAGGTGGATAGGTACTGCCCCGTTCCTGGTAGCACTTGAAAGAAATAAAATCTAATCTTGGTTTCTAACTGTAATGGAAGAAAAAACATATATAGATTATAAAAACAAGATTAAATCTCAAAGCACTTTAACTTGGTTTGGAATGCAATTAGTTCTCTCCAGTTGTGACTACATGATGTTCAAGCTGACAGAAAAATAAAAAACTTTCAAAATTAATCACTTGGTTCTTGCCTGACAACCTATAATTAATTGTTTCAATTTTTGCTTACTCTACTGATTAAACTGATCAGTTATTTGGATGTTTTGGAGAGAAAGACTAACTCTTGGGCAGAAAGGATCACTCCTTATTTCTGACACATAACCTTGCCTCAGTCTTCCAGCACGTGATTGGGTCCTGGTGAACAATAAAAGAAATTTTGTTATCACAGATAATTCACAATATGTATCAACAACCAAAACACTTCTAGAATTGAAGAGATAATTTAAAAAACCACATATTTGCAACTTAAACATATTTCTCTTGACATAAATGAATAGGAAATATATGTTTTGAATATTAAATTAAACCCAATATATCTCATGGAACACTGAGATTAATCCTTTTGTAAAGGAAAAAACCAAAGTAGTCATGCTGTGATTTCTCTTTGAGTAAATCTGTCTCTTTTATATTGTGTAACGTTTCCTCCTCAGTACATCACAGAAACAGTAAACAAATGTAAAGGAGGTTGATTTTCTTACTTAAATCTTTTGATCTAGGATTCTAGATGCTAAATTTGAGAAGTCTTATTATACTGATAACTCCAAGGAGTAGAGAAGCTCAGTATTCATTACAATTTTTGTCAACTTGCTGGGTCGTCTTCTTACACCAATAGGTAAAGTAACAGAGAATCACTTAAGAGCAGTAGTATCCAGATCAAAGGGCAGAAAAAAGAGCCCATTACAATTGCTATCCTTGGTGAAACTATTATGCCTCCTTTTTATATGAATTTATTTTTTAAAGATTATCAATAGGGCTGCCATAAAAATAATTATGAGACCCAGATATTATCAGCGCTGCTGTTTCAAGGGCCACACTTTGAATAGTGAGGTATTTAGATAATATAGGCATTTTCCTGCTCAGCGACTACCCATTACATTGCCTTTTCACCCCAGTCCTGAGTTTCTGTGCTTCTCCACTCTGTCTCTATCCTTTAAGTCACACACACATGCACACATACACGTGAACATGCACAAAATCACATCATGCATACACACAGACACATACACATACATGTTGATGCACACATCCCTGCTAATTTCATTTGAGTTATGGTTATATGAGGACATTCCAAGTTTGGGGAGATGTCATAACACCCATGTTGTTGGCTGAATACTTTGCTGTGTCACACAAAAAGTTTGAACTGATCTTTCTTTTAATAAAAAATTTCTACACTCAATAATAAGTTTAATGATGAAACATTTATTTTAATCAACTTTCTGAGATCATTTATTTATTAATACTCCCAAGAACTTTGGAAGTCAATCTGAATATAGTAATTAATAAATCAAACACATATCCATGGCTGTAAGAATAAAGCAAGGCATTTCTGAGCACAAGTAAGCCTTGATCCCTTTTGTCCTTCAGGCTGCCATGGTGCACTATCTTTCAAATGTCTATATTTGTGGATGTATAATGATCACCTTTCAGATGAAGTGAGTCAGGGAGAAAAAGGAATCAGGAAAGACTAAATAATAAGAAAGAGAAGACAAGGGTGTGCCCATCAAAGAAATGTGGCAAAGATGAGGAAGAAAAATGACATACTTTATTAACAATATTGGCCTTGGCAATTTTAGCAGAGTCCAGAAAAAAATTTTAAAAGGGATATGTCTGTTGGCAAATAATTTGGGAGAGTACCAGAAGAAAACACTATTTTTTGTGGCATTCTCTTTTACCTCCAGGTCCCAAGGGCCTAGATAGCCTAAGGAGGATAAAATAGTCTTGATCTAAGAGAGAGAAGTGCTTTATCTGAGACAACATGAGAAAATCTATTTTGCACAACAACCTATCTAATCTCCCATTCGCTGCCCTCAAATATGCTCTGTGAAGTTGGAGGAATGGACTCCCAGGAGACTTTAGTAGCTTTTAGCCCAGGGTCCTAAGGTCACTTAAAGTGGGCTACTCTCCCTTTGCTGGCTGGGCTCTAGTCACACCAAGCTTTATTATTATTATCATGATTATTATTTTAAAATTGGGTCTTGCTCTGTGGCCCAGGCTGGAGTGTAGTGACATGATCATAATTCACTGCAGCCTGGAACTCCTGGGCTCAAGTGATTACCCCGCCTGAGCTTCCCAAGTAGCTGGTACTACAGGCAAGAGCCACTGTGCCCAGTAACACCAGATTTCTTTGTGCTTATTGAATACACTAAACTCATACCAGCTTAGCCCCTGCATTTGCTAATCCTTCTGCCTGCAATATTCTGTTTGTAATTGTGTGCATGACTGGTACCATTTCATTTAAGTTTCAACCTAAATGCCAACTTCTTAAATAAACCTTCCTGTATCTAATGTATCTAACTCATTCAACCTTTCCTGCTGCCTGCCAGTCTCTATCACATTATCTAGTCGTATTCTCTTCAGAGAATTTATCACTAGTTTCAAGTTTCATTTTATTTAGTTACTTATTTGCTTATTGTTTATCTTCCCCCACTAGCATTCAAGTTACATGAGAATAAGAATTGAACCTGTCTTGCTCACTATTGTGTCCCCAAGCATAAGGCGCAGCAATTGGCACATAAAAGATACTTCATAAATACTCGCTGCATAAAATATTATCGTTATATCTCTCTAAATTTCAATATCCTCATCTGTAAGTAAGACTGAAAATACTATCTACTTATAAGGATTATAAAATAAGTGATGAGCAGTAAACATAGATCTTATAGAAAATATTCAAGAAGTATTAGTTTTGTTATCATTGTGAACTATAATCTCTACCTTGTTAACATTGAGCACTAAGTGCCTGGCATATAGTAGGTTCTCACCAAATACTGACTGAATGAATGAAATAATGAATATGAATTGCACCAAAAGATTACAAATACTATGGCTGTCAAAATCTCTTAGACCTACTGAAAGAAAATATTGCCAAAGTTTTTTGGGGTCCTCTAGCTAGACAAATGTGCTCTAAAGCCTTCTCCTTCTTTGATTCCCTGAACTATGTTTCCCTTCCTGAACCAGATGTGGCAACGCCAAGCCTCACTAGTTCTCGAAATTTCTGCCTCCTTATGGATATGCCATTTTAGATTCTTACTAAGAGTATATACATATATATTTTTGATACCCAACTGGTAAATTTTTCTCAACTCAGGCACCTGTAGAGGGCTCAAGTGTAGGACACTTTACTCTATGACCATCATCTTTCCCCCCAACAGTTTAATTCTTGTGACAGGGACCTAACACTGAGCATCAATAGCAGTGATTGAAAGAGAAGCAAATTAGAATCAGTGCCATATACAGGTAACATGAAGCATAAGGAAAGAAAAGGCTCCTGGCAAGGGGGATGTAGTTGCTACACAGTAAGGCTGGTCTTCCCCCTTTCTTTGTAGAACTAATCGTATAAGATGCTGATATGTTTTTAATGTCACTTTTTCCTCTGGCTTCTCCACTGAAGCCTCCCGGTTGTGGGAAGACACTAGAGTTTGGGGCAGCCTTGAATACATGTAACCACAGGAGCAGCTTTTGTTACTTAGGCTGACAGAATGAATAGCCTGGGCAAAGGAGAGGGCAGATCAGATAAAATCAAATCCATGTCATTAAAACCAACTATTCTGAAGGAAAATAACTCTATTATGTTTTCCCTCTAAGAAGAAAACAAATATGAAACATGACAAACAGTTAAATTCATAAATTCTCTTAGATTTGAGAGCCAAGAAGGCATCTGAAGCCTATTTATCTTTGTTCTTGTATGTCTGGCACTATTTGTTTTTCTTTTATGGATAATGAAAATCTGAAAAAACACATTACCCTTAATCATGTTTGTGCTACAGAAAGAACATCTCCTTGAAACACAAGTCTTTGATTCTGTGATGCCCTCACAAAACACTACTTCTTGCCAATAGCTGGATCTTTTCTTATCAAAGAAGTGTTTGAGTTGGGTATTATTTCTTTACTCTTCCTTCCAATCTCCCTTCTCTTCTCTAGCCTTGAATTTGAGATTGGATACATAGAGAACATATTTTCTCTTGCTTTCTAACTTTACAGCAGAGCTAGGATAATAAAAAATGTCTTTAGAACTGGCACACACATACAGACACTAGTTTCTAAAAACTAGAACAGAGGTAACACAATTGGACCTGAACAGTATCACCTTAATGCTACATGATGTTTTGTTCCATAAATCTTACATGGTATAAAAACATTGTCATACCACTCACCCAAAGTACATGTTTTTATAAAGCATTATTTTTTTTGCAATAGTTTTGGTTATATAGAATATTGTCATGGAGATATATATATATCTCCATGACAATATTTTTTATATATATATATATATATATTTGAAATTCATTGGATCATATAATCATTTTTCCACAGTATTAGTAGTCTTCAATTATTTTAAATGATTGCATTATACTACAAATACCTATAGATTAACAAGTTCTCTATTAGTATATATTTCTAAGTTTCTTCTTATATATTGAAATGAATCACTTCCTATATTTGTTATAATAAATTATCACAAACTCAGTAATCTCATTTGTTAGAAGGTAACTTACACTCTTTCTCCTCCTCTACTTTATTACTTCTTCCTGTCTTGTCTCAGAGTCATGTAACTACCTTAGAGAAGTAAAGGGTACTAGAAACTGGCTGTGGAAGTCTGGGAGCTGTTAGTGTGCAATAACAATGGCAATGGGCTCCTTCACCACTCACCCTTGATCATGACCCTTTTCCAATCACATATCTCTTTTCAGTCTACCTTCAACCTTGATGCTTCACATCTCTTGATATTATTTTCTATCTTGCCAGTCCCTGCTTCTTATCTCTAGTCACTCAAAATCTCACCTCAAATATCCCTCCAATGCCAAAAGGCCTTAATATCATCTGGACTTGGCAGCACATCATTTAGAGTACACACAGACACAAACATATCTCTAACCATTGTTTTATTTCTTAAAAATACTTAGAATCTTTTTATTATACAGGGCTATTTGTATTGTCTTCCGATAGGAATTGTTTAGACTAGGTTTGAATTGTGGTCAAATTCATACCCTATGCTTGTACTCATTTTTGGCTTCTTTAAGAAAAAAGAAACAGTGAGTGTTGGAATGATCTCTCATGACAACCAGTCATTTTTTAATGATCCTAGGTTGAAATAAAAACAAAACATAAAATAAACCCTGTCATTTATTGTATTACATGTATTGGTATTTGTATTTAACTTGGGAGTTAATATTACACAAAATTGCAAATCATTTTTTACAAATTGCCTAGTTACAAGTTACTTACTTTTATACAAGCCAAACAAATACTTTTAAAGTGAATGATGCCAAGATTAGATCATAAAAGTCACAAATTCTGTGGAACATAAAGAGAGGATGGTTGTGAGTTGGCTCAATTACACTGCTAGGTCAGACAAAGAAAGAAGAAATATTAGGACCATTTTGTTTCTGCTCTGAACTTGGAAGAGTCAATTCAAATCAAATGAGCAAATATGTACTGAACACCTGCAATGCGAAAGGAAACGTACTAAACATTATAAGAGATGTAAAAGTAAATAAGATAATATCTGACCTCAATAAACTCAAACCTAATACACATGTCAATGTTTTCAAAAGAATAGTCTCTGTCTTTAGGATATTGAAATGAAAAGTTCTAGCAAATTCTACCAAAGGGACTATTAATTCATTTTTCCAGTATTTGTTTCTAAAAGTCAATGTTAGCAGCAAATATGGGTTAATTGGGTTAGCTCCTTGGTCATGATACTTTTTCTGATTTTATAATTAGTTAAGGCAATGGTCACTGTGCCTCTGAAGTGGGAGAAAAATTTTCAAACTCTCAACATGAGTAACCCTTGATTTTCAGAACAATAAAACACATCTAATTTCTGCACTTTACAATATGATAAACTAAATTTTTAAAAGAAATAAAAGCAGGAGCTACAGGCAAATTTGTTTCTAAAATATTTAATTTTAAAGATACACAGCTGAACTAGTAAGAAAATAAGGAAAATCTACAAGGATCAAAACCAAACCAAGGAATGGAAATAATCCACTGGAGGAAAGACAACCCTAAGGCCATGGATGTTTTAAAGACATTTACCAACACAAAAACCTAGGACTTTGACATTTACAGATACACAGTAGAAAAGTCTGACTGAGCAAGCAGCATTCACACTACAGCCCAATGGAACTGAGACTTCCCTACCACAGAGAAAGCTGGCAATTTGTCTGTCTTGACCTTGGCTCTGGATTGGAGTAGGTGAGAGGAGAGAGGGAGTGGGCATTATCTTTGATGGGAAAAGAGAAGTATCTAATTAATGAAGGATACACTGTGGATTTCAATTCTATTGGAAATATTTTATTTCTGAAACTGTATGGTGGATATGAGGGTGGTTATTACTTGTATATCATTATGTATATTCCTAATATCTCTGACTCAAGGGGAAAAAAAGGAAAAGTAGTCTGTAACAAATACAGTAGTTCTCCTTATCTGTGGCTTTGCGTTCTACAATTTCAGTTACCCATGGTCAACTGCAGCCCAAAAATATTCAATAAAAATTTCCAGAAATAAACAATTCATAAAATTTAAATTGTTCATTGTTCTGAGTAGCATGATGAAAACTCCCACTATTTTTCAAGGGACATGAGTCATCCATTTGTCCAGTATGTCACTACTGTCTACATTATCCACCCATCAGACACTTAGTGGACATCTCAACTAGCAGATCAACTGTCACTTATCACAGTGCTTGTGTTCAAGTAATGCTTGGTTTACATAATAATGGCCCCAAAACACAAAAGTAGTAATGCTGGCATGCTGTTGTAATTGTTCCATTTTAATATTAGTCATTGTTAATCTTACTGTGTCTAATTTTTTAATTAAACTTTGTCATAGATATGTATGTATAAGAAAAATAAAGTATGGGTTTGGTACTATTCATGGTTTCAGGCATCCACCGGGGATCTTGGAACATGTACCCCATGGATAAGGAGTTCTACTGTAAAATATAATATGAGATTATCTTTAGATTAAAAAAATTAAGGTACAACTAATTAATTACAAGTAAGGTTAGAATTTCAGTCTCTCAACTTTTAATCTCTGGCTCTTTCTACACTTTTAAAAAAGAATATTTCAAGTCAAGAAATCCTAGAAGTTTTATATTTTATTGTGGGATGTGGCTGAACCCAGTCTCAGGAGCAAATAATTTCCAGGAATCCTTGTCTAAGATTGGCAAATACTGTGTGGGCTTTTTGGAGTTGTTCCAAGACAGACTATCTGCTTGAGTATGCTTTGAATATAACATTCATCCTGGATCTAGACAAGAAAAAAAAAGTGGTTCTTTGGTTGGGGGTGGAATTTATTGACAGATTCATATGTTTTCTCTTACTATTCAGTTCATATTGACCTTGACAATTTCTGAATTCTTAGAGAAATGATTATGCATCCTAATCACTTGGATAATTAATTTCATTCTGTTTTTCATAGGTGTATGTAATATCTTCAATAAGACCAAATGATCCCAAAGCAGAGATTTTGCAGTCCCTCTGTTGCCAAACAAATTTAAAGTGGGAAGGGATATTATTATCTGCTCAAAATCTCTTATATTACATTTGGAGTAACTGGTCATGAGAAGTAACTTGCCCAAAATCACACAATGTATCTGCAGGGTGAGAGCGGAAAAGAGATGACACAATCCAATTATGATAATTCAAGGAGAGTTTATTTATAATAAGAGCATGTGAATGGGGTGTAGGAAACTACATATTATAATGAGGTGTCTCCAGGTTAGTAACAGTTATGGTGTCACCACTCCTAGACTGCAATGAATAAAAACCAGGAATGTTACTAGGAGCCAGAAGCAGAAACTGTAAAGAGGGCTATTATGAAGGAGTCTTGAGAGCAACAAGGACCTTCAGTGAAGGAACTCAGTTATCCCCAAAGCTCAAAAACAAAGATTAGGAGGAATAAATATTCTGATCTCACTTTCCCACATCTACTTGAGATAGTTCCATTGGTCAAACACAACTGTAAGCTTGAGAATAAAAAAGCCATTAATGAATCCCATAATCGTTAGCTTTCTGGAGCCAAAGACAAGAGGTTGGAGAGACCTAGAGGTAAAAAGAGACAATATCGAGGACATACAGCTTTGGCTGAAATAGAGGTCTAACTTCAAGTTCATTTTCAACCAGAATATAATTCTCATACTTCTCAAAAAATGCCAAATTAACTGAGCTGAGTTCGACTAAATTAAAGTTCCCAAACCAGGAGGAAGGTCTGGGCACCCAGTGTTGAGTCAGGGTTCAGTGAGGGTGGGTCTCAAACCTTCTCCTACTTTCAGAATTGGAACCAGATCCCAAGCTGTAATCAGAAGCAGATGGGAAATCAGTGTAGTGCCCAGGGCCAAATGAGTGGATGTTCCAAACAACCAGACCCACTCAGCAGCCTCTTTTGCTCAACAGTGACACAATCCAGCATATGGCAGGCCGGACACAGTGTGGCGTGCAGGACCAAAGCCAAGGATAGAGCTGGGCTGGTATAAAAGGAAAATGCTAGTTTTGATAATTTGGGAGTTAACTCTGTGGTGTATATTTCCATGAGAGAAAGGATCTGGCAGGTTGAGAAAGTTCAAGAGCCATCATGTTCTTTTGCCCTTGTCTAAGATCTCTGCTCCAGTAAGTCATGGAACTAAACTTCAAAAGACATCAGTGGGACTGAAAGCAGTTCTCCTACATCTCAACTGCAGTAGACTCCGCAGCATAAAAGATGAATAATTCACCTTTTGCAGGGATGAAAAGCTTGCAAGTAAGAATGAGATACCAATTAATCCAATATGAGCAACAGATACTTCCTAGAACCAGAACCAATTATCAACTGAGAACTCTGACATTCATGAATCATGACAAGAACAACGAGGACATTTCAGGTTGACCTAGTAGATGTCTCTCTCTTCTTTGCAAAGCTGTGACCAAAACTTAGGTTTCTATTATTCCTCTGGGGACATCCCTTGCTAGGCTATTATGACAATCAAGTGAAATAGTGACATAGCAGTACTTTGTAAATTGTAGGGCTCTCTAAATGACAATTATTATTATTACCCATTGTGGGTTGCCTAAGAGTCCCAAGAAGGAATACCCATTTCCACCCCTCATTAAGAATGACCTCATTAAAGATGGTCATTATCCTAGAAGAACATTCCATTGCTGAAGCCTTCATTACACAAAGAGCTTCCCTCATTGTAGTTAGGTGGACAAGATGATGGAACATGTCTACTCAGAAGCCCCAGCTTATTCTTGAGTCAGCTTCCTCCTTCTTCCTTCCCACTCCAGGAACTAGGAGCCAGAAGCAGATGATGACACTTGACTAAATACCAAGAATTGGGGGGGGGCGGGTGGAGTTTGGTCAGACTGAGTAAACACTCCCTTGCCCGTTGTTCTACCCAACAAGGCAAGAAGATAGAGTTTGTAACTGAAGAATCAGCAGGAGGTAGCAATCAGGCCTCCGAGAGAAATCCTTGGAGAAATCCCAAGGGAGGAAAAAAAATCCTGAACTAGAATAACACATTAATATTAACTACTCTTTGATTAGGAGCTAATTGCTGCAAATGAGTTTACTGACCTTTTCCCTGAAGATTAGGAGAGTGCTGCCATCAAAAAACTGTCAAGCTATGGCACGGGTCTATGCTGTACAAACCTATGATGGTTGGGCTTACCCAAGGAGCAAGGAGTATTTGGGCAATGCGACCAAAGATATACTAGGAGGGCGACCAGGAAAACTTGCCTGAGCTGGTGTATATATAAGATTGACCAAGCAGACTGAGCAGAATTTTAGAGATTAGGACATATAGGCCAAAGAAAAATATCCTTATGTGTTATTTCATCTCACTACTTACCAACAGTAAGTAGTAATTATCTAGGTATTCATTTTCAGAATTCAAATGGCATATTCACATGTCTGAAATCAAGCCCTATCAAATAATTCGACAATAAATGTAACTGACTCTTTATCATTAGGGGAAAAAAATTGTCTAGAATGACTTGGGTTTTTTTTTTTAAACTGCAATATATAGGTACATGACAGTATAGTGTTCTAGAAGATAAGGCAATATGCATGACATTTATTTCTAGAATATCAATTTTACCTGATATTCGAAGGAGGAAGAAACTATTTTCATTTAAAACACATTCACACCCACATTAAGGAGAAGAGGGAAATTTTTGCTTTTACTCCTATTTCTCAGGTAAAACATGAGGCTTAAAAGACTTTTCTCCCTTGTGGCAAGCTATTTTGAATAATACACAGACCCAGGAACCCTGGGGTCTGCTCTTTGTATACAGCTGTTACAAGTACTAGGTTGGAGAATCCTAAGGAATTCTGGTAATATACAGCCCTTCCTATCCCTAAACAGAAGGATGGGAAGTAAAAAAAGGACTGTAAGGTCTTTTATAAACCTAGAAACTGAAGGCAAAGAAACCAGAATTTTTAAATAAAAAACTGTGTATTTATTCTTATATGTAAACTTCAGTCTTTTTTTTGTTTAAACATTTTTTATTATAAAATTGTGGGGTACAGTTAAGGGTTAGATATAAAAATGTGCATCATTCAGGCACCCTTGTTAATAAGGGGTGTCTCCCCATCCCCAGACAGATATTGACTCCTGTTAGTCCCACCTCTCTTCCCCTCCCTACCCCCCCCATAGTTCTCCACCACTGTCAGTCCTTTTCTTATAGTATTATGATAGATGTTCAAGGTCCACTATATGAATGAGAACATGTGATACTCTGATCTTTGTTTCTGTGAGAGATCACTCAGTATTATAAACTCTAGTTCCATCCAGGTTGCTGTGAAATTGATGATTTTGTTCTTTTTTATGGTTGCATAGTATTCCATCATGTATATGTACCATATTTTTTTAATCCCGTCCTCTTTTGATGGACAGCATGGTTGCTTCCAGGTTCTTGCTATTGTGAACAATGCTGCGATAAACATTCATGTGCAGGTATCTTTTTGATAGAGTGATTTGAGTTCTTTGGGGTATATTCCCAGTAGGGGGATTGCGGGGTCATATGGGAGGTCGATATTTAGAGCTTTTAGGAATCGCTACACTGCTTTCCACAGAGGTTGCACTAGTTTACACTCCCACCAACAATGTAGTAGTGTTTTCTTTTCACCACATCCTTTCCAGCATCTGCTATTTTTTGAGTTATTGATAATTGCCATTCTGACTGGAGTTAGGTGGTATCTCAGTGTGGTTTTGATTTGCATCTCCTTGATGATTAGTAAGGTCGAACATTTCTTCATGTGTCTGTTGGCTGCTCGGGTATCTTCCTTTGAGAAGTGTCTGTTCATATCTTTTGCCCACTTTATAATGGGGTGGTTTGTTTTTTTCTTTTTAGCACGTTTGAGTTCTTTGTAGATCCAAGATGTTAGGCCTTTGTGAGACCTGGAGTTGGCAAATACTTTTTCCCAGTCTGTGGACTGTCTCCCAGTTCTCTTGATGGTTTCTTTGGCTTTGCAGAAGCTTGTCAGTTTAATGAGGTCCCACTTGTCTATTTTATCTCTTATGGCCCGTGCATTTCAGGTATTGCTCAGAAATTGGATGCCAGTTCCAATTTCCATAAGGGTGTGTCCTGCATTTTCTAAGATTCTTATGGTTTGAGGCTTTACATTTAGTCCTCTGATCCATTTAGAGTTAATTTTTGTGTATGGGGATAGATAGGGGTCTTGTCTGAGTCTTCTGCATGTGGTCAGCC
>NW_007233497.1:0-47896 GCF_000164805.1 Carlito syrichta | reverse complement strand
CGATTGTTCTGGCTATTCTTGGTCGTTTGTGTTTCCATATGAATTCCTGTATTGTTTTTTCTAGGTCTGAGGAGAATGTTGCTGGAAATTTGATGGGTATTGCATTAAATCTGTAGATTGCCTAGAATGGACATCTTTACAATGTTGCTTCTTCCAACCCATGAGCATGGGATATTTTTCCACTTGTTTGTGTCATCTTTGATTTCTTTGAGCAGTGTTTTGTAGTTTTCATTGTAAAAGTCTTTCACGTTTCTGGTTAGGAAGATGCCAAGGTATTTCATTTTTTTGTGGCTATTGTGAATGAAATTGTGGTTTCTTTTTGTTTATTATTGGTGTAAAGAAATGCTATTGTCTTTTGCACATTTATTTTATACCCTGAGACTTTGCCAAAGTCCTTTATCCATGTAAGGAGTAAACTTCAGTCTTCAATGTACTCTCCATCTGATCCAATACACCTATCAAGATACTTTTTCTGCTGCTCAAAACAGTTTTTGCACTCGTCAGTCTTGATGCCTTTTAGTACTACTGCCATTGTTTGTTTGGTTGACCTCTTCCATATTGACAAAACATTTCCTTTTGAGGTCTTTTTTCATCCAGGGAAACAAAAAAAGTTGCTGGGGTGAGATAAAGTGAATAGGGAGGGTAGAGTCTGAGGGTCATGCTGTTTTTGGTCAAAAACTGTTGGACACTCATCGTACTGTGGGCAATGTATTGTCATAGTGGAAGAACCAGTCATCTGTTTGCCACAACTCGGGACATTTCTTCCACAAATCATGATGCATACCAATGTCAACAGGTACACTGATGCCAGTGGTTTCTAGAACACTTACCTAGAGAAAGAAGCCTGTACTGCAAGAGATATTTCTGGATTTTTTGGGGGGCCACCTCTTGTCTTTAAATTGTTGGTAAACTTTACTTAATATTTAACATGTGTCTGGCACTATTCTACACAGAGTCAAACTTGGAGCTGAATAGTACATAATTCACTTGCAAGTCTTCTAGTTTATGAATGGTTCCTAAAATGGAAGTAATATGCCTTCTTGCTTCCCTCTCTTCTTTCTACCACACCACCTCCCCACACCTTTCACCCCAGATACTAACTAAAAACACATTCAAGTCATAAACTATTCTGTTATTCCACAGTGACATTGAATCATTTATCATCTTTTAGAAGACTGCGGCTCCAAAATATTTCATCATATCCTATGACTTACAATGAAATAATATGCCATTACACCCTAAAAAGTTACATTGTTCATCACAAAAGTCACCTTGAAAGTAAAAAAAGTAGTAGGAATCACAAGAGAAGCCATGACTGAGCAGTAGTCAGTTAAGAGTTCTGAGTTCCTCAATCTTGAAGGAGTGATTCAGGCCACAGACCTTGATTGGCAGACAGTGAGTTTTACTTTATATTATTATTAGTTTCTTCTTTTTATTCTGTATAGATTCGAAACACAAATGCCTGAAGTTTGGCAGATGCAGGGATTGGGGAGGAGAGGTAATCATTCAGAGGGAAAATGCCCTTTAATGAATTTTTTTTAAGAGAGAAAATAGGAGAATAGCCAGCAGCAAGAGAGTCCTTCTCTTCTCCTTTATGCTCAAGATTTTGTAGTCACAAATCTCTCCTGAATCAAAGCTCCCTTCCATCAATGACTTCTAGGCTTCCTGATAATAAAAAGGACATCACAAAAAGGTCGGGCTCGGTGGTTCAGTCTGTAATCCCAGCACTTTGGGAGGCTGAGGTGAGTGGATTGCCTGAGCCAGAGGGTTAAAGTCCAGCGTGGGCAACTTGGCGAGACTTCATCTCTACAATAAAATAAAAAATAGCCGGGTGTGGTAGATCTCGTCTGTAGTTCCGGCTACTCAGAAGGCTGAAGCGGAAGGATTGCTGGAGCCCAGGAGGTCGACACTGGGATGGCCGTGAGCATGCGTGCCACTGCATTCCAGCCTGGGTGAAGGAGTGAGATTCCAACGCAAAACAAGGACAACAAAAACTATACAATGCATTCATTATTTAGAATAATTTCCTGGAATATTAAAATCAAAGCAATAAGAGAAAATTTCAGAGGTCTCTTGGGATATGATATTGTATTTCCAATAGTTGATATTTGGGGAAAACAGTAGATAGCATTTTTGCTCCATGTTCATTGCACCATGATGCAACTAAAAAAAAAAAAATACTTAAATTGTTCCCCCAGAAAACACAAGACAAAATCTTATTTCTTAGAATAATATATAGTCCTGTGGTGTCCACTGAATCTTTCCACATCAGTGGTCATACCAAAGAGAATGACATGAATTCTAGAACTTGATTGCCTCATTCCACTGCTTCTTAGTTATATGACAGCAGTTTAAATTACTTAATCTCTTTGCACTTGAGTTTTTTTAGCTGTAAAACAAGAAAAATATTATAGACCAACTTCACTCAATAAATCATTGTGAGAATTAAGTGAGATAATATATAGAAAGTACTTAGCACAGTGCTAAGTGTCAAATAATTAATTATTATGATTATGATTATTGTTAGAAAACTACTTCTGTGAGCTTTTATAGGAAACTCCTTTAGTAACTAAGTAGTTTTATTTTATTTTTAAAAATTTTTTATTTTTTATTTTTGAGTTGGAGTCTCACTGTCGCCCAGACTGGAGTGCAGTGGTCGCTCCCGGTCACCGCAGCCTCCACCTGCTGGGCTCCGGCGATCCTCACGTCTCAGCCTTCCAAGTAGCTGGAACTACAGGCGCATGCAAGCACACCCAGCTAATTTTTTGATTTATTGTAGAGATGAGGTCTCACCAAGTTGCCCAGGTGGGTCTCGAACCCTCAGGCTCAGGCAATCTACCTACCTCAGCCTCCCAAAGCGTGGGATTACAGGCTGAGCCACTGAGCCCAGCACTATATTGTTTTATAATAGAGATACATAGTATTTTCTTTTTTCATAATTACTTATCTCTTTTTATTTTCTAATTATTCTGTGACAAATGTGTTGTTGTTATAATATGCCTCAAATCTTTTTTGAAAAAGTATAAAAAGTATAAATTATAAATAAAAATAAGAACCATGATTGTACCTATATCAAGTATCTCATCTACGAGCTTTTAAGTGGACTATTTTTTACATCTAATTCCTGCCTACAGAACAAGAAAGAACAACTGATATATATTAACTATATGTTAAAAAGGAAGAGAAAAAAAACTCATGTGAGTCAGTAAATTGGTCTTATTTGAAATGAAAGTAGTATATCTGTTTAAATTTTCCTCTGCCCAGAAATGTACATATTTTAGAGTCATGCTGTCCTTATGGAAATCCTAGTCCAAGCTAGGCAAAAACTCACGATCTATTGGCAAAGATTCAGTGTTCCTCATCCCTCCAAAACAGCTAACTTCAGATGCCACAGGAAACAAGATTATGATAATCACATTTTCCTTTACAAATGTAAAGGGGAATAAGAAAAGATGCAAAGGAATTAAACCACCTCCAAACCCTTTCCCCTCCTAGGCAGAAAACAGGTTACATCTCCTCAGATAGGGCTTCTGCCAAATCTGCCATGCTTAGCTATCTAATTCCTTTTGTTTCTCAGTGAAAAGTGGCATCTCCAATGCTCTGAGAGAGAATTTACCTTTGTAAAACAGGGTAATTGCAGACAATAAGCCAGGACTTGAAGCATAGATACAAAATGACATTGTTTCAGCATGTTTAGTCTTTCCCCCACCCCCTAATTTTGTTACATCACCTCTGCATTTTCTGAAAGTTCTTGTTTTTTGTCACTATATTTACTCTTTCAGGAAGCTTCTCTCAGCAATCATGTGGTCAGATACCTCCATTATAGTGAGGCTGCTGATAAAAAAAAAAAATCCTATTATTGATTAATACTCAGGTATACATTTTCCCTGCATTCTCTGTGTTCTTTCAGTGGAATTTTACCCACTTCGTAGACTCCTGATACTTTTCTACTCTTCTAAGGTGAAGAGAACACACTTCTAGTAACAATATCTGAAATCCAAAGCCCTAGAGAAGTTGTCTCCCAGTAACATAAAAATGGAAAAATATGAAATTCTTTCCCCACTTACATTTCTGTTTGTGCCAACTTTTGTAAAGTTTATTGTCAATTTCATATTGCTCAGTCCTTAATTCCTTTTTAATTGTGTTCCAGACCATATCTCTCTAATTGGAATATAAGGAATTTAAGGGTAGGTAGGGTCCATTAATTACTTTTCTTATAATAGTCTAAGAGTATTTGTCTTAGATGTTTGGCAGATCCTTAAAAAAATACCAGTTAATAGAAACTAGATGAGTGGAAAGCTTAAAAATATGAACCCAGGTGTTCTAAATAACTTTCTTTAGGTGGCAAAGCAGTGAGATCTCATGTCCTAGTTATTCATTCATAAAACAAATTTGATGTAACAACGTGCTTTCTTTCATATTCTTTTATATATTTACTATAATTCTCAGTATCATTCATAAAAGGATAAACAACCTAGATTTTTCCAAATATATATATAATATATAATGTATATTATATATTCTAATTAATAGAAGGCTATCAACCTTGCTTTGATTTCCTTATATTTGTATTCATCTTAACATGCTTATTTATTTTTTATCTTTATTCTGTGACTTTATAGACAATGGAAAGTATGTGTTATTATCTAAAGGCTTTTTAGAACTCCATACTTCTGAGTAATTACTCATCAACTCTTTCCGGTAAATAACTTCCTTGTCCCTGGCTGTTCTTTTACATGCACCTTTTCCATTTTATCAATCCTAGAAAAGTCTTCAAAATATGACTAAAAAATCCTTGCAGAGCATGATATGGAGGTAAGAGTGTCAACTTAGCAGCAACATGAACCAGGGTTTAGTTCTAGGTTTGCTTTTTACCAGGTTCTGAGGCTTTAGGAAATATAACAACCATTGTCTTCGTTTGCTGGGTAGAGTGAGTCTCACTATATTCCTCTTTTCTTTCTTTGTCAAAATTGCCTTGGCTATTGCCTTGCCTTTGGAATTTCACTCTTTCATTTGAATCTTAGAATATATTAATCTGATTTTTAAAATTAGGATTGCATTAACTGATATAATAATTTTGGGATAATTGTCATCTTTATATTGACTTTACTCACCTTCTAACATCATACTTCATTTCTTCCCTTTAAAGGTCTTCATTAGAGCTTTATACATTTACCTATACAGTTCCTATGACTGTTAGAATTATTTCCGAGTATTTTTTAAAGCTCAGTTTGCTATGAAAGTAGTATTGTTTTTCGATATGTGTGCTTTTATTTTATTTTATTTTTTTCTTTGTTTTATGACTTGACTAATTGGTCCTCCAATTCAGTGCTGGATAGCAGCAACAATAACAGGCATCTTTGCTTTGTTGTGAAATAGGATAATAGGTTTAGGTATTCAGTAGATATACTTTAACAGATTAAGGAGGCTCTCTTTTATTCATAATTTCCTAAAAAAATTGTTAATATTTTAAAAAATTGTCAGTGGATATGGAATTTTATCAAATACCTTTTCTGTATTTTTGAGATGATCAAATTCTTTTTTCCTTTTTAAAATCTGTTTAATATGGTGAATAACATAAATAGATTTTCTAATTTTATTCTGGCATTCTTGGCATAAACCCTATCAGACTTTAATTTGTTATTTTAATTTTTTTCTCTTCTTTTAGAACATTTTATATAAAATAGAGTTTGTATGTTCTTTGATGTTTTGGTAGATTATGTCTGAAACATAGTCCGGTCTAGATGTTGTATTTCTCAGGATAAGTTCTATTTTTCTAAAATATTAAATTTTCAAACATATTGGCATAAAATAGTTTATGGAGTTATCTTAAAATTCTACTTCTTAAATAGTTATGGCAGTTTCTTAATTTCTAGAATTATTTATTTTTATTTACCCCTATTTTTTTTTGATACATTTTTCTACAGATTAGCACATTTTATTAGAAGAAATAGTTTTTTTTTGGTTGACTATATATTTTCTGATTTGTATTTCATCAATTTTCATCTCTTATCATTTTTTCCCTCCTTTATTCTCACTTTTATTGAGATATTGATAAATAAAAATTATATGTAACTAAAATGTGCATTTTGATGTTTTGATATATATGCATGTGAAATAAACACCACAATCAGACTAATTAAAATATTTGTCACCTCATATAGTTACTATTATCTTTCTTTAGTGAATGTGTGGTAAGAACACTTAAGATTTTGAGAAAATGTCAAATATATAATACAGTGTTAACTATAGTCACATTGCTATACATTAGATTTCCAGAACTTATTCATTTTGCAAAATACTAACTTTGTGCTGTTTGACCAATATCTCTCCATTCTTTCTCCTCTAGCCCCCAAGAAGTATTCAAGATAGCCAAGATATGTTCCGCCCCCCAACTTCAGGGATGATGATTATGAATTTATATTTTGCCTTTCCTAATATATGCATAAAGGGCTATACACTAAGTCCCAGTTTAGTTTCACCACACACACTTTGATATCTACTTTTACCATTCATTACTTTTTCTTTGATGCATGAAATATTTTAATATTTCAATTTCTCAATTTTTAAAGTATTTTTTCTACAGTTTTATTTATCCTGGGTTTTTCTTGCATTGAATTTGGTGTATATAACACCTTTACTACTTAGTATTCACTGAGATTTGCTATGTGACCTAACATGGAATTAGTATTTAAATATATTCCAAGTGTCCTTTAATTTAGGGAAGCACGATTCTATATCCTGTATATCAGATTTGTCTATTGTTTTGTCAAACCATACATACCCTTACTAATTTGCTAACTGCATACACAATGTGAGAATTATGCTAAAAATACTTCTAAACTAAAATTGTGGATTTAGTTATTAAAATATAATGAACTTTTACTTTATATATTTGAGGCTGATTTGGTAGTAGTATGCAGTTTTGAAATTGTTAGAGCTACCTAATAAATTTTTCTCTTAATTATTGTTTAGTAATTATCTTTCTCTCATAATCATAAGTTTTTGCCTTACAGTTTAATTTGTGTGATATTAATGTAGCCATAACTTACTCCATCTTTTCCATCCTTTTACTTTCGACTTTTCTGTATCCTCATGTTTCAGGTGCATCGCACATAAAAATTGTTAAACAAATCTGTCTCTCTGTCCCCACACATGCATACCCTCTCTCATTATCCACATCCCCTACCAGCATGGTATATTTGTTACAAATGATGAACCTACCTTGACACATCATTATTACCCAGAATCCATAGTTTACGTTGGGGTTTTCTTTCTGTGTTATACATTCTATGAGTTTGGACAAACATATAATAATATTTATTCACCATTATAGTATATAAAGATAAGTTTTATAGCTCAAAAAAATCCTCTTTGCTTAGCTTATACTTCCCTTTCTCCTTTCTAACCCCTTTTCTGGAATGTCATACAGTTGGAATCATACAGTACAAGGTCTCTTCAGACTGACTTCTTTCACTTATTAGTATGCATCGAAGGTCTCTTTGTGTATTTTCATGGCTTGATAGTTCATTCCTTTTTTAGCACTTAATATTATTTTATTGTCTGAAAGTACTATAGTTTATTTATCCATTCATCCATTGAGGGATATTTTGGTGTTTTTTAAGGGTATACAATTATAAATAAAGCTACTTTAAATATGTGTGTGCATGTTTTGTGCAGATATATTTTCAGTACCTTTCAGTAAATACCAAGGAGCATTATTGCTGTATTGTACAATGAGAATATGCTTAGTTTTGTAAAAAAAAAAAAAAAAAACAACTGCCAAACTGTCTTCCAAAGTAGCTATATCATTTTGCATGTTCACTGGCAATGAATGAGAATTTATGTTGCTCTACGTGCTTGCCAGCATTTGGCATTGAGCCATTCTAATAGGTATATAGTGAAATCTCATTGTTGCTTCAATTTACATTTCACTAATATTTATCATCTTTGGTGAGGTGTGGGTTAAAGTCTTGACTTCTTTTTTAATAGGGTTGTTTTTAATTATCTTTTAATTTCTTTGTATTACTGAATTTGAGTTTATTCTTGCCACCTTATTTATGCCTTCCAACTGCTATATATATAATTTTTTTTTTCTTATTTTATCCTTTTCTGCCTTCTGTAATAACCATGCTTGCTTTATTTCCCTCTTTTTTTCTACTGGTTTAAAAGTTATACTTTCTATTTCTGTTTTATTCTTTGTTCTTCACTTTTTTTTCTTTTTTTTGAATTGCAGTCTCACTCTTGTCACCCAGGCTGGAGTGCAGTGGCATGCTCATGGCCGCTGCAGCCTCGACCTGCTGGGTTTAGGGGATCCTTCCACCTTAGCCTTCCAAGTAGCAGAAACTACAGATGCACGCCATCACACCCAGCTAGTTTTTGTGATTTATTGTAGAGACGGGGTCTCACCAAGTTGCCCAGGCTGGTTTTGAAGTGCTTGGCTCAGGCAATCCTCTCACCTCAGTGTCCCAAAGTGCTGATATTACAGGCTGAGCCACCGTGTCCAGCCTGTTCTTCATTTTTAAACAAATCTACTTAGTTTGACAGTTTAACAATAATGTTTCTATTTTTTTCTTAAAAATCATAATAATATTAGAAAACTGTCTTTTTCAGCTTACTTTATAGTGTCAAGAATTTTAGTTCTACTTTGCTTTTAATGCTCTGCCCAAATGAGTTATCATTAAGTTTATACTTTATGTTCACTAAGATTTACATACATATTTATTAATTTCTTTGCTAACCATTTTTTCTTGGATCCCATTCCTTCTTAATATCTTCTTTTTATTTGGTGAGTGTCTCTGAGTGCATAGTTTTTATTTTTCTGAAAATGTCTTTATTCTGTGCTCACTGAATAATAATTTATTTAAATAAATAATTCTAGAATGACGGTGATTGGTATAAGTAATTTGAAAGTATATTTCACTCTTTTCTAATCATGAATAATTTGGAGGATTCTCCTAATTGATTTTATTCTTTGCAAAATATCAATCTTTCCTCTCTTGTTGCTATTAAAACTTTCTTTTTTGTTTTGCAATTATACTACAATATGTTTGTTTGTTTTTGAGTTGGAGTCTCACTCTGTTGCTCAGGCTGGAGTGCGGTGGCACACTCACGGCCACCCCAGCGTCGACCTGCTGGGCTCCGGCAGATCCTCCCGCATCAGCCTTCCAAGTAGCCGGAAATACAGGTGCGGGCTACCATGTCCGGCTAATTTATTCGTTGTAGAGCCAAGGTCTTGCCAAGTTGCCCGGACAGGTCTCGAACCTATGGGCTCAGGCAATCCACTGGTCTCGACTTCCCAAAGTGCTGGAATTACAGGCTGAGCCACCGAGCCCAACCTACAATATGTTTTCAAATAGACCTTTTTAGCCGGGCTCAGTGACTCAGCCTGTAATCCCGCGCCTTTGGGAGGCTGAGGTGAGTGGATTGCCTGAGCCCGCAGGTTCGAGACCCGCCTGGGCAGGTTGGCGAGACCTCATCTCTACAATAAAAATTAAAAATTAGCCGGGCATGGTAGCGCACGCCTGTAGTTCCAGCTACTTGGAAGGCTGAGACGGAAGGATCGCCGGAGCCCAGCAGGTTGAGGCAGCTCCCAGCCACCGCACTCCAGTCTGGTTGACAGAGTGAGACTCCAACTCAAAAAAACCCCAAAAAACAAATAGACTTTTTTGTTTTTCTTCTCAAAGCCCATGAGATTTATTCAACGTGACAATTCATGTTGCTAATCAAATCTGAAAAATTATCAGCAATAATTTTTTGGAATATTGCTCATTCCTGTTTTCTGTTTCTTTATTTTTCCCCTATCTTTCTTTCCTTTTTTCTTCCCTTCTTTCTTTCCTTCCTTCTTTTTCTTTTTTTTCCCTTTCTTTCTTGAAATCCTATTAACTTTATTTTGGATTTTTTCTTCTGTCCTCTATGACTCTTATCTCTTGTTTGTGTTTCATCCTGTTTCCTTGTTAGTGTCTGGTTAATTTTTCTCAACTTTGTTTTCTAGTTTATTAAATTTCTGTGTCTAATCAGCTATTTACAATTTGGCGTTGTGTTTTAAATACAGCCAAGCATGACTTTATATATACATTAAAAAAATATTTTTCATATTTTTCTTATTCTTTCAAGTGACACTTTACTCTTTCCTTTTGACTTCTAAATGTTACTTTAATCTCTTTAATAATTTTGTGTATACTTACGTGAATGTCTCTTTCAGATGATTTGTTTATTAGCTCAAGTTTTGTGGTTGCTAATCCTCCCCAGACTTACAAATGCTGCTTTATATTTATGAAAGATTGTTTCCACACACAGTTTTGAATTTTTAATGGGAGGTCATTTTAAGCAAGTATTTCTTTTCCTAAGAGAATCTTGATTCCCTTTCCTGAGAGAGTCTGGGTTGTTGACATGTTGCTTTCAGTTTGTCAATTTCTACTTTCACTCACCCCACAAGTATAATTTACATAGGGACTTTTATGTTAATTTTTCAGCTTAGAGTTGAAGCACCGCTTCAAAAGGATAAATATGAGTTCTAACACCATTGAAGGTACATGGGAAACATTTAAAAAAAAAATCTATTAAAAACTGAAACAGAACAAATATCTTGCATTTCTCCCAAACCAGGTGGTAAATACTTTTAGTCTCTCTTTTTAGGATAGCCGCCCTTCAAGCTTCCTATCTCTAGTCAGGAATCTCGTTTCCCATTTCCCACCTTCGCTGGGTCCTCTTTGAGTCACTCAATTTGTATCCTCCCCCTGGGAAGACATTAAACTTAAACTTTCTCCCTCCTATCACACCTTGTACCCCAGTTCGTCATGACTTAAATGGAAGCAAGTTCCTCTGACTTTCAGATCCTTTCTTGCCTCTGGCACACAAGAATGTCTATATCTTTCTTATAGTTGAGAAATGTATTAAAATTATTATTATTATTATTATTATTATTCCTCTTTTAATTTTAATTTTGAAATTGTGGGGTACAATTCAGGGTTAGGTATACAAATGTTCATTGTGCAGGTACTCTCACTGATGAGGTGTGGACCCCCTTCCCCAGGTGGATATTGACTACTGTCAATCCCAGCTACCCACCTCCCACGCCCTCCCCACAGTTTCCCTGCTACTTTCAATCCCTTTATTTTTTAAATAGTATTGCTAGGTGTTTGTTTATGTGCCTCCCAAAATTCATATGTTGAAGTTCTAACTTTGGTACCTCAAAATAAGACTGTATTTTAAGAAAGTGTCTCTAAAGAAGTAATTAAGTTAAAATGAGACTTTTATAGGTCCTAATCCAATCCAACTGGTATCATTATAATAAAAGGGCATTTAGACAGGAAAAGAGATACCAGGGTGCATGTACACAGAGAAAGACCATGTGAGAACATAGCAAGAAGGTCTGCATGACAAGGAGGGAAGTCTCAGAAGGAACACAAAGATGGAAATAATAGACACTGGGGACATGAATAAGGGGGGAGGTAGGGAGGAAATTAGGGTTTAGAAACTACCTGCGGGGTACAATGTTTACTACTTGGGGAATGTGCCACCTGAGACTCAGTCTCTACCACTACACGATATGTCATGTAATGAATATGCATGTGTACACCTGTATCTAACATAAAGATAGAAGAAAATAAGAAACCAAGCCAGCCAACACATTGATCTTGGATGTCTAGCCTCCAGAACTGTGAGAAAATAATATTCTGTTATAAAAACCATTCAGTGTGTGGTATTTTGTTATGGCAGAGCTAGGAAACTAATACAGTGTATCAGAACAAGAGTCTACAACTTAGTTTAGTCTGACGTTTTTCAAGAACTTTTTTTACTTTTAAAATCAATCCCCTCATCCTCCCTGTTTCCACTCCATAAGGTGTCATTTAGCACCTTTTTCTACACAAATAAAATGTTTTATGGAAGCTTCACACACTATCAAAAACAAGCAGATGCTGAGGAAAGGTGGAATTCAAAAAAATGGTTTCACAGTAAGATAGATAGGACGAGGTAAAGCAACTGCCAATTTTATTCATATATTTCAAATCCTCCCTGAATTCAGACTATTGCCAGAAACTGGAGTACTCAGACTATGGACTGACTTGGAGGAACTTGAAGAAGTGCTAAATTTTTATAGCATTCTTGGTCTCTCAATGTCTTAAATAGATATAAACATATATATAAGTATATGCATGTATATTTATATTTTAAAAATTAGAGACAAGGCCATTGTCAGGCCACTGTGGTTATTGCCTTGCTAAACTATGGTGTGGCCATGTGCTCTTTGAGCTATGGCCAGGCCATATTTCCTAGCTTTGGCCCCCTTCCCTACCTTGGGGAGATGAATCTCCTCCCTCCCTCCCTCTCTCTCTCTCTCTGTGTGTGTGAATCTCCTCTCTCTCTCTCTCTCAAATTTATGTTCTAAATAAACTATATTTTCTAATCTAAAAAAAAATAGAGACAAGATCTTATTATGTTGTAATTCTCTTGAGTTCAAGCAATCCTTCTGCCTCGGCCTCCCAAAGTGCTGCGATTACAGGTGTGAACTACCACACCTGGCCTGAATGTCTAAACTACTCAGGCAGTATCCAAGAAGCCCAAATTTTGGGATTACTCAAATCTCAAAGGGGAAATTACTCATCCTACCACATTAAACATTTTGTCAACCAGCCAAACAAAAATGAAATATTACTTAGTGAAAACTTACACAACTCAGATAAGTCATTGGATTCATGGTCTGTTTTATTCCAGGGTTTGCTTAGGAAAGATCAAGTGATCTTTCAATGAAATTAGGAATAGATGAGACTAAAAACTACATGAAATATGACAAGGTCAACACTGCTACTGGGTGAAGAAGAAGGACAAATTTAGTATAGGAGATAGTCTACTATTGGGGAGCTGTGGAGGGAGAAAGGGAAAAATAGGGAAGGAGAAAAGAATTAGTGATATTGTCTTGTATTCCCTTAGCAATTTATCTGGTTCAGATGAATTGCAAAGATGATTAAACAGGACTATAAGCCAAATAATTTAAGGAAAATCTTTTGAATTTGTGTCTCACAGTACTAAGATTTCTATGTCACCGAATTTGGATTCCAAACCAACTTGAAAATGAATGTGTGTTAGTATGACTTTAAATAATAAAAGGAAGCATAGTTGGTTTATTGGGAATGGATACTGTGATTTGGGAAATAATAATATTCAATAGGAATAAATGCTACTGAAAATGAGAAGCAAAATAAATAAATAAAAAAATAAATAAATAAGTACAAAGAAAGAGAATGGAAAAGGAAAAAGAAAAAGAAAAGGGAATAAGGAAAGGAGAAATTCAGATCCAAGACTTTTTGGTGAGGTAACATATATTTACATTCAAGTCAATAAAAAAAATCTAGGTCATTTGAAGAGTAAGTTAAGTTGTAGTTTTAACTTACATTTAATGTTCTGATTCAGCAAAAATTAACTACAAATATTATGTTATTAGAAAAATATTCAACTTGTCATTAACCTTCATATCTCTGGAAACACTGACTTATATAGCATAGGAAAGCAAGTGCCATAATGGAGCCTAATACCAAATTGTCAAGATATCTTCCAATGATCTAAAACAAAAAGGCACATTTTAAAATCAGACTGAACTTGAACCCCAGTTTTGCCACTTGCTGGTTGTGCAATCATGAACAATTTGCTTAACCTCTCTGTGCCTCAATAGCCTTACTTATAAGAATAATAATAGCACTTATCTCATAGAGTTGTTATCAATTAAATAAGCTATATTTGTAAAGCATTTTTTTATCAGTCTTAGCATATAGCAAATGCTATATAATTATAAATAAAGTAAATACATACATTTCATTAATTTGCTTTCCATGAGAGTTTGCTGAATTAAGGTGAATTGAATAGTTACTTGGAACTCTGATAAGATTAGATCACAAAACCCAAGTAGTAAAGTCATAAAGAATTGGCCTGTCTGTATTTGCCCAGGGTTATATATGGAAACAGCACAAATTTAATTTATTGAAAATAGCTGTACCTTGAAACAGCAAAAGTTTCCATATCTTCTGATATTAGGGCTTAATGAGGCAGGGAATATTTAGGAAAGATATACAATGCTTCACAAGTATGGTTGGAGTTTCACTTGCCTCTCTGCTTGGGCCTTCACTTGTCCCAAATTAAAGAGCCTGGAAGGGAATTCTCTGACTCAGTGTGCTGAAGGAAATTACTTCTTTGTTTAGTGTCCCTGTCTAGTTTATCTCCTGGATACTTTTAAGGAGTCAGAGTAGTATTTAGAACTGGCATATTTGAGGATATCAATTATCCAAAGGCTTTTGGGGGAATAAAAATATTTAAATTACAAAGATTGTCCTTAAAAAGCTATTGCCAAGTATAAAGAAAATAGAAATGTCACAATGAAAGACAGAGAGAAATTTGGACCCTCAGACCTCTCTACCCACAGCCCATCAAAATGCTTCCATCTGCTGCTTATCCAAGCTGGCTCTAGGAGGAATATTTTTTTCCCCCAGATTTGGGCTGACCAATTGGTTGTCTTCTAATGGGTATTTGACCAAATTGTTTTTACTTGGAAACATGTGAGAAAGGAACTCTCTACTGAGAAGCTCATTATACGATGAGCAAGAAGCAGATGGACAAAACGTTAGCTGGAGAACCATGCCAACAGGGCTTTCATCTCTAACTGATGAGGTTTTAAACTCTAAGTATTAGATTTCGGATTATTACTTAAAATTTTGTTTAACTAAAAATGGCTATAAATAGAACTACTGATATATTCTATGGTCTGAATAGGAATAAAAAATTTACTTTTTAGGTACACTCCTCTCAGTACACATTAGATGCTATGTCAGAAGCTTGCAAAGGTAAAAGATGCACTTACATACAATTCTTAATACTTAGACTTACAAATTCCTGCCAGTTACTCAGAGGTGACTTTTGCCTTAGGTTACAGATTTATTCATATAGCACAATTACTTTCATGATGAATTTATGCTAAATTTTCATGGCAAAGTAGATCGTTTGATAGAGAGGTTCTAGAAATTATGCAACATGAATTGGGAGGGAAAATGTCCACTACTATTTATTATATGAATATTATATTATATTTAATATCTAGTTGCTTGTCTATATATTTTACTCTTTTGTTCTTTACTCCAAAAGAAAAGTAGCAGAACAAAATCCAGTTACCTGTTTTCTTTGTTTTCAGATTAAATGTAGAGTATTTTACATTAAAACCCATAGAGGGAGGTCTCAGTGACCTGGCTGTCTTGCTGAGCCATTACTCATAAATCTCTAATCAAGGCAAGTTTTCTAAAAATGAGATGCAGTTAATTTCAGAATTCAGATACTTTATTTTTAGAAATTTAGGAAGAGGAAAAGTGTCGTGATTACCTCCAATTTCTAGCTACTCTCCAACAACTAGTCCATGATGGGTACTACCCATAAGGTTTGTTGCACATAAGAGTCCAAGGTATCCACATGAGACTTTTAGCAAGAAGATCAAATAGGAGAGCCTAGTTAGGGTGCAAAGAGAATGGTGGCAACAGGAAATTAAACAGAAGTGAGAGGCCCTCTGTCTGGGAGGAAAGAGGGTCTCCTTCCAACTACCCAGTCCCAGTGTCTTCCCATGAAGGACCCAGTTTTCTCCGGTTTCCAGCTTTCAGATGTTGTGAAACTGCAAAACAAAGACTTAGTCTGAATACTATTGCAGGTTTCCCTCTCTCTATTATGTCAATCAAAATAAAAGTAAGTTTGAGGTACACATTGTAATTCCCATACTTCTGCTAAAAGTAGAGTAGTTTCTTCCTGAATGTTCTAATGGTAATTTTCAGGTAAGTTTATCAAAGTTAAAAAACTCTAATTTCTTTGGCTACCACTGTTTTTCTGCTGTCCAGTAGAAGTTTATTTAAAAGATAAAGGAAAGTAAGAAGGGAATGGAAGAGGGTGGGCATGTGTTAAGTTGAGATTGTTTACTCCTTACTTATTTGAAAGGGTCTGAAAAAAAAATTTTTCTTTTGTTAGTTGGAGTCTCACTCTGTCGCCCAAACTGGAGTGCAGTGGCACACACATGGCCACTCCAAGGTCAACCTGCTGGGTTTTGGCTATCCTTCCACCTCAGCCTTCCAAGTAGCTGGAACTACAGGCATGCGCTATCACACCCAGCTTTTTTTTTTTTTTTAAGTGTAGAGGTAAGGTCTCACCAAGTTGCCTGAGTTGGTCTCGAACCCACGAGCATAGGCGATCCACTCGCCTCGGCCTCCCAAAGTGCTGGGATTACGGGCTGAACCACTGAGCCCGGCCCTGAAAATTTTTAGTGATAAATTGCAGTCATTTTTTCTATGTCTGCTCCTCTAGAAGTTACTTTAAAACCTTCCTTTCCAAAGTACAACTTGCCAGATAAAAATAAATGCCGAGTTTAAAAAGTGAAGATATTGTGTTTGCTATGCTCCACCACCCAGCAGAACCAGCCAATGTATTGATATTTACCAAGTAAATGAACAGGAGCAAGAAAATTATGGTTATTTTGAATTAACAATACAATTAACAGATAAAAAGAAAAAAATGTAGTCAACCAGTTTTGCCTCAAATGGCCATTCTCCACAGGTTTTCAAAAAATATTTTTATTGAATTGACCTGTTTACAGGATGAATAGACTGATGGATCTTTTCTTTTCCTGTGAAGGCACAAAAAGTGCTTCTCATTCTGTTACCCTCTCACCCTGTCTTGTCTGCTATTTGTGTGTTTTTTGTTTTTTTGACCCAGACGTTTTCTTATGTTATGAGGAACTTGACCTTAATTTCAAGATCCTGAAGAATGAACTGGTGATGTTAGAATGCTCCCTACCTGGAGCTTTGTTCAGTCAGCCTGTGCAGAGTCCAGCTCTCACCACTGCAAGACAGAGGAACTCAGAGGTAACATGCAGGACACCAGATACTTTCCTTGTCTTTGTGGCCACTCATCTGCTGAAGTTACCACCAGGCGACAATCTGGACTCTGCCACTTACCAATGGGGTAATCGTGGATAATTCTTCGCTTCCTTGAGCCTCAGAGCCCATAGTCTAAGTGAAAATTATCACACCAACCTCATCCCCCATTTAAGGATTCTATGAAGGTAAGTCCATAATGCTC
Organism: Carlito syrichta; assembly: GCF_000164805.1. Lineage (NCBI taxonomy): Eukaryota > Metazoa > Chordata > Mammalia > Primates > Tarsiidae > Carlito > Carlito syrichta. The sequence goes on along the minus strand of NW_007233497.1, from coordinate 30,796 downwards.
ATAACTTGGAATACAGTCAGTGTTCATTAAGTGATAAGTTTATGTATGTCTACCTCATCCCTTTTTTCTACCTATTGGGTACTTAGGTAGTGCTGACGAAAAAACCAGAAAAATGAACTGACATGGGCTCTCCCAAAACTTCCCTATTATAAAGTATCCCACTCAATCCTTGCCAAACATCCCTTTCCAATGTTTCAAGATGGAAGCAGCCAGATTACATTCTCAGTACCCTCTGTGAGCAATCGTATAGATTTATCCATGTTTGCTCAGACATGGGAGAAAGGAGACCTGAGCTCTTGGTGCCAAAGTGTTTCCTCTATTACTAAGGCACAAAAATGACAGTAGAAATCAGGAAATAAAACGCTCATCCTAAGAATGATTAAAGTGCCTGAATGCAGCCTTACTCATCTCAGTTGATCTAATCAGCGCCCTCACAGGAGGGATGGAAAATTGCTGCAATATCAAGTAATACATTAAAATTGTGTGAATCAATCCTTTAAATGCACAGAAACAAAAATATAAAATGAGCTCTCTCCCTTGAGGTGGCGTGGTTTTTTTTTCCCCCTCCTTCTCTAATCTCCTTCCATCAAAAGCCTAGGGGTGGGAAGGGAAAAAGCACGGGTCATTTGTGTAGCTGTGATGTGATATGATTTGATGGGAGCCAATGAAATGAAGCAGTTCAGCAGGGGTGGGGCAGTCACTGCGAAAGCAGCGTTAGAGCCATTTACTACTAACCGATGCCCAGGGGAACAGAAGGAAAGGCTCATACAGAAGCCAACAAAGATCCTGGGGACTATTTGACGAAAACTGTGAATGCTTATGGTTCTTCCATATAATCTTGGCTTACTTTGTTTTGCTCTGGTGGCTGCTACCCAAGTTGCTCTATTACAAAGCACCCAGGTTTGATTTCAGTGTGTGATTTAAGCCAGTCATTTGACCTCTCATTCATTTATTAATAAATTAAATGAATATGTATTGAGTGCTAGACATTGTACATTACTAGAGGCTAGGGCTGTGATAGTATGTAAAAGCTGAACTGCTTCTCTCTTCTTACTAGAAAATGAAGAGATGAACACTAATAATGTACAGCTACAATGGGAAGAATGGCTAAAAACAGAAGAATCTGACCTAGTTAAGTAGGTCAGGGAGCCCAGTTTGATGAACAGATCTTAGCCAGGATTTTATTCTCTACTCATGCCCTCAGTTGGCCCTGCATCCAGCCCTGTGATATGAAACCTTGTATAAGCAGAATAAGAACATAACCAGTGGGAAGGTTTCAGTGACATCAAGAATATGAATTATCCACAGGAAGCTTAGAATGGGTCTTGAAAAATGGAACAAATTTTGTGTAGAGAAGTAGAAAACAGATTAGTAAGACCTAGGTAAAGTGAGCCTGGTGAGACTTGGGGCTGGCTAGGATTGTTTCCAGAGAACTCCTATGGTGGCACTTGGAGCTGTATTTATTGTGGAGGCATACATTGTACAGGACCAGAAGAAAGAAGATACGTTTTGAATTGATAAACAGGGAAGTAAAGGTCAAAATTTTTCCCTTAATTTTATTACAAGTACACACTCAAATTTCAGTAGTATAAGAAGTGTATGAAGAAAATAAAAGGTATCAGGCCACAATTCAAAGAAATTGTCTAAACACGTGCATCCGCATGTACAGACAAGGGCACTGAAGATTTTAAATAGTATTATGGTTAGAAAACTATTTTGTAACCTGCATTTATCACTTTGATATGCCCTGGGCATTTCTCTAATTCATTAAGTATACAATCCTTCCATCATCTTTATTAAGACGGTGGAAATCACAGCATAGTTGTACCGTAATGTATATAGCTAATCCCATGTTGAATTTTTGTTTTCACATTTTGGTCATTGTAAGTATCTTCTGACAGGTATTTTTAGGGAAGTGAGAGTATGAAAAAAAAGTCAAGATTGAAACTCAAGACTAGGTTTTATCACCTGATAGTTGTGGTTTATTGGGCACCACTCACATGGACACTGGTCATCTGTGGTGTGCAAGTGGAGGGAAGTCGTGGGTAAAGCACTTAGCTAGATGGTAAAGACTTGAATTTGAGTCTCAGCTCTTGTCCTGAGCAATCTTTGAAAAGTCTCCTGGCCTCTCCGACTCTGAATTTTCTCATATGTGTAACTGGGGAGAGGGGGTGTCAAGAAGAAGGCATTTTAGTTTAGATAAAATTTTCCAAAACACGAATTCTGAGAAAACTGAATAGGCATTCCTTGGTAAAATTACTGGTTCTATTGCAAAATAAGTTTTAAAATACTGGATAAGGTTTAGAAAATAATATTTATGGGGACAAGTTAAAGATGTTGAGGCTATTATTCAGAGTTTAGCAGAGAAAGGAGCCTCTCTTCCATGAAGTAGCAGGGCCACCATTTAGTATTATACTAGATAGAACACTTTGTGGCCTCATGGCCTTTGAAGTAACTCGATGCCACCTGCTGGGGAATATCTCTGTACCTGACAGCCTGGTCTGTTCTGCAGATACTACTCAATCCCAACATATTGGTTGGGGGTGAGAAACGCTTAGTGTATCCTCCAAGGAAGGGAAAAATATTGAAAGAGTAGTTGGGATTTGACTGATAGAAAGCATGCACCAGGTAAGATGTACCAACCATATCCATTCACAACCATATATTCTGATGAGACATCTGATACATATTTAAATAGTACACCTGGTTAGATTCATAAATGTCAACCCTGAAAGTTGTCTTGGCAATTATCTAGCATCACATTTCCTAGGATATGTATCACTGAACACCATCCTTGTAAATACCCATTAACACAAGGCAAGTTAGCATGACTTAAAAGAATCTGTTATAAGACAGAGCTGGGTTCAGATTCTGACTTCACCTCTTACTAGTTGTGTGGACGTTTGCAACTTACTTAATATCTCTATGCCTTCGTTGCCTCATCTCTAAGCAGACTGTTGAAATAGTTAAGTTATGCCCATGAGTTTAGTTCAGAGTCTGCTACTTAATATGTTCAACAAATTTACCTATTACAATTGCAGAATTATTTGAAAAATTCTTATTAGACACCTTTTTGTAACAGCATCAGCAGGAATTCTGCTAAGAAATGCCAACAGTTGCAACCCTCCAATATGACCCACCATGATAAGTAACCATAAAGTCATTCAATGCAACAAAACCACCACTTACTAAGCACTTAGCACGTACATAGCAATAGGGTATAAAGGACCAAATTCAGAGCTTGCAGAAAGCAGAAAACTACTTCACATGTTCATGGGCTACTGGACAAAAGAGACAAACCTACTTCAGAGTATATTTTTTCAAAAGAAAACTTAAGCTATTGAAAAGTAAAATAATTCATCTATAGAATTAACTAAAATTCAGTTATTTAATTTCATGAATTCTGTACTTTTTGACACAAGAAAATGTCCCTTTTATTCTTGCTGAAAACACTTTTACTTAAGTATCACACGGGCAAGCCTATTCACAGAATCTCATGTGGTTAGAAAGGGGAGCAATGTAAAATCTGAACCTGTGATTGAAATGTTAGTCCCCAGGCACATTCTCACTTTAAAAATTCTGTATTTATTTCCTTGTATATTTTATTTGATAGATTCATCCTAGTTGGGATGTAAAGGTACAAGTAAACCTGAAGACATCGCCTCTGTGATCTTAAGATCTAAATACAGGGAAAAGACACCATACATGAAACTAATAGAAATATAGAGTACTGAGACATCAGGTCCACTGGTGAACCAATCAAGTAATGAACCAATCAATTAGTTTCTCTGGCCATAGTGATCTTTTATACAAATACATAGTGGTAGACATTAGCAAATACGCACTGTAAGTAAGTAAATTCATGAAAGAAGATAATTTCAGAAAATATTAAGTATTTGTGGAGACCATAATGACAGAATCTTGTGATAGTGACTGGTGGTCATGGGTGGGAAGTGATTAGAAAAGTCGTCTTGCAGAGAGGATATTTGAGAAGGAACTAGAAGCAACCCATTAACACAAGGCAAGTGAGCATGACTTAAAAGAATCTTTTATAAGACAGAGCTGGGTTCAGATCCTGGCTTCACCTCTTACTAGTTGTATGGACGTTTGCAACTTACTTAATGTCTCTATGCCTTGGTTGCCTCATCTCTAAGCAGACTGTTGAAATAGTTAAGTTATACCCATGAGTGTAGTTCAGTCTGCTACTTAATATGTTCAACAAATTTTAGCTATTACAATTGCAGAATTATTTGAAAAATTCTTATTAGGCACCTTTTTGCAACAGCATCAGCAGGAATTCTGCTAAGAAATGCCAACAGTTGCAACACTCCAATATGACCCACCATGATAAGTAACCATAAAGTCATTCAAATGCAACAAAACCACCACTTACTAAGCACTTAGCACGTACATAGCAATAGGGTATAAAGGACCAAATTCAGAGCACACCCTTCCATACCATGACATAGCAAGCTTTAAAGCAGGAAAGAGTTTGGCAAGTTTGAGAAATACAAAGGAGTCATGTGACTGATCCTCACTGGTGCAAGAATAAATAGAGCGGGAAGAGGAAGAGTCATAGGCTAGATTGATGCCATGTCATGTCTGATATGTATTAGCAAAAAGTTTGGACTTTATTCAAGCATTGTGGCAGCCACTGGGTGAATAGATCAAAGTAGTAATGTGATCTAATTTACTTTTTCTATAGACTTCTTTGCTATTGGTGGATACTGTATCATAAGTTGCAGAGAGTGAAAAACGGGGGACACACTACTGCCTACCAATGTGAGGGGGGACCCCAATAAAAACCCCAGAATTATCTTTTGGAAGGTAGGCCACTTCTAGAACACTTGGCATTTGCTCCTCCAGATCCATCAGTCAACCAAAGTTATTTTTAAAAATATTTTATTTTATTATTATTATTTTTAACTGTGGGGTACAATTCAGGGTTAGGTATACAAATATTCACTGTGCACATACGCTTGTTAATAAGGAGTGTCCCCCCAGGCAGATCTTGACTACTGTCAATCCCACCTCCCTGCCTCTCCCCCCCCTCATTTTCCCGCAACTCAGGACATTCTTCCACCATGACTCTGCACATACCCATACAGCACTGATCTGTTCAGTAGTTTTTGAGCAAAAATGGCATGACTCCCATGCCCCACCCTCCCTGTTCACCCAATCTCACCTTAAGCGGCTTTGTTTGTTTGTTTCCCTGGGACTAAAAAAAGTCCTTAAAGGAAAACGTTTTGCCAATGTGGAAGAGGTGACATTTCTAAAAAAAATGGCAGAAGTGCTAAAAGGCATCAAAATTGATGAGTTCAAAACTGTTTTGAGCAGTAGAAAAAAGATCTCCATAGATGTGTTGTAGCAAAAGAAAGGTATTTTGAGGTGACTAAAGTTTAAACCTGCAAGAATAAAGACACATTTTTAAATAAATACCTTCTGGTTTTTTAGGGGGTATTACCTCATATGTGATGAATACTGCTAGCTATTGACCAAAATCCAGTTTTCCTTCTTCCTGGACACAGGTTATAGTACATTTTCCAGCCTCTCTTGTAGCCATGTATAATCCCTATCACTGGAATGTGAGAAAAGTAATGCATAAAATTTTATTTTCATTTGCTTGAGAAGAAACTTCCAGCCCTGGATTTTGACTTGTTCTGCCTTAAGTTGGCTGGAAAGGTGACCATAAGAGATATTGTTATTGAGTCCCTGAATGACTTTATAGAGCAAAACTGCCACCAATTTAGAACATTTATGTGAGAGGGAAATTAAGTTGCTCACTTTTAAGTCAAAGTATTTTTAGGCTTCTTATCTCAGCAGTTTAATCAATTTGCCTTAATTAATGATGAAAAGGCAGTAAGAGTAGCATGCTAACATATGTGAAAGTCTTTCCTCCAGAAGTATCCAAGGACACCTGGGCAGTGTCCTTTGGAGTTGATCATTTACTACTTAATTGTATGGTTGGAAAAGGGCATTACAAGCTATATCAACTAAAATCAGAGCATAAATAATAAGTGATCAGTCTAATGTTTCTTTTCTTGGAATAGAGTCAAAGAAAGCAAAGCTTTACATGTGTTTATTCTAATAACTATAAAAGTACATTTATCAGGGTAAATGTCAAAGTCCATTGTTTCTTTTAATGAAGAGAAACTTGTCTTCAACAATTTAAACAAATGGGGGAAAAATTGATTTACAAAGTTTACCAGGAACATTTCCTGATATTCCATCTCCACAGAAAGGAGACCAGGCTGCTCTCCAGGTATCTTACTCCTCCTCTGAGCCATCCAGAGTACATTTAAATTTCTTACATGGATCATGAATAGAACATATTTCATTAAAAAATAAAAGATTGCTAAGAAGAAATTTATTATGTTCCTTTCTGTCTGATGGCAAAGCTTACTGTTTGCTTAACATCTATTTCCCCTTTCAATTTCGTGCTAGAACCTTGATTTTTAGGTGGGTATATTAATGTGCTAAATAAAATACTGCATCTCCCAGTCATCCTTAAAGCTAGGAATGACTTTATGAAAAGTTCTAGCCAAGAAGATTTGAACCAAACTATTATTTGGGACTTTCAGGAAGTCTCTTTGAATGAAGTTTTTCCATTGAGAAGTGACCTTTCTTTTTCCTGTTGTTTGGAATGCAGGTGTAATATCTCACCAAGAGGTGGCCTTGATGGCAGATTTCATGCACTAACAATAGAAAAGCACAAAGATAGGAGCCTGGGTTCCTGAAAATATCATAGAGCTGCCATTTTAGCCTTGGACTAACTGTCTCCAAGTTTCATTTAGGTGAGAGAAAAGAATTCATCTTGTTTAAGCTACTATTATTTGGATTCTTTTTTCTATTTTGTATATGCATTGAGACTCAGTCTGAAATTGACAGTCCCCGGTATACAGAACCCTGATTATCTAAAGCCTTCATTGTCTCAAGATGTTTCTGGCTTGCTTATTGGTCACTTATCAAGTACTAGATTCTCCAGAAACACAAAAGAACTATATAACATTATCTCCATACATCTACTCAGGCTATTTGGGCAGGTGAAATCTGGAGCATACAATGTAAAAAACAATAGTAACAGTGTTAACTGAAGGTCAGTGACTTTGAGTTTCAATAAGTGAAAAGGAGAAGTCAATTGGGCAAGGGTAGAAAAGGAAAGATTCACAGACAAATGGAACATGGGCTTGGCTTGTGTGATACCCACTTGTAGAGAGTAGCAGAGTATAGCATTAAGTCTCTAGATTCAGGAGTCAGACCACCTGGGTTCAGATCTTAGCTCTACCACTTGTGGTCTTGTGCAAATTACATAATCTCTTACTCCTAATGGTTTTCTAATCCATAAAGTAGCGAAAATAATATCTACTTTATAGAGTTGTTAAGATGATTTCTGTTTCTCCAAGGATGAGACTTCTCCAGAGTATCCCCATTTTCCCACATGTCTGTTTCTTTATGTAAACGGATGTATTCTGGACCTTATCATGCACTTTTGAGGTAGTTCATTATATATATATATATTTTTTTTCTTTTTGCCTCTCTATGTGTCTTATACATGATATTTAAAAGAAATCCAGACAAAATCTTGGGGATATTATCAATTCTGCCAAGTGAACATAAAGGGGTTGTTTTAGCTTCTTGTATTTCATGCTCTCTGCCTATAAAATGAAAATAATAATGTGTTCCATGCTATAAATGCAATGACCCAGAGTGTCTCCACACAGGATCCTTGCTTTGATCAACTAAAATAATTTTAAAAAAAGTTGTCTATATGAGGTGTAATGTAGCTAAAGTTCTTATATCTAGGTTAAATTATTATTTTTTAAAAAATCCTTACTGTGTTTGTAAAAGCAAAATTTAGATTTTAAGTGCCAGAGCATTTTAGAGTTTTTCCTGAGTCAACCCAATTGTTGATGTTCATTAAAGAACATTATGCAGATCAGCAAAAGATTTCAGACACTTATTTAAATGAACATGTTGAAATTTAAATCATCCCATATATGGAAAGGAGATAATTACCATTAAAAAAGCAAGTCTTCTCTAGGCCATGATAATAGAGAATTCTTCTAAATCTATAAGTAGTAATGAATAAACAACTCAGAAAGGTATTATCTGACAGGTAAGTAAATGCACTCAATAGGCACAATGTATGACCTAGTGTGCAATATTCTACAGTCTCAAATTCTGGACAGTCTTCAGTGCCAAAGTTCTCTAATATATTCTGGTGCATCCCAATATTTTATATATAACACACACAAAATGATAATAAATATACATTAGAACCAGGCTATGCCAACTTGCCCAAATCACCACATTTCTAAGCCACAGTATTATCATCTGCAAAGTGAAAGAAAAAGAAAAATCAACCTTAGAGGGACATTGTGAGGATTAAATGAGACAATGCATGTATAAACCACATATAAGATATCACTGAGGTATTCCATGGCTAACCTGAGCACAGTCACATTGAGAAGTAATACTTTTCAACATTCAAAAATAATTAGATTAAGCATGGTTAAAAATTGTATTGTAGTGGCAAAAGAGTGTCAAGGGGAGCTTCATTCACCAAATTTTCTAAAATTTGCTTTCTTTGTCTCTTTAGCTCCTCCTAAATCCCTTTCCTTACCAAAACACTTCAAATAAAACCTGATTGTGTTACTCTTGTCTTCCTTGTCCTACCTCCTCTCACCCTCACAAAGTTTTGTGACTCAATTAGCTTGTCATGATTTGTTTCAGTCCTTCCCTTTACCTTTAATCCAACCTAACTAAATCACAAAAATACAGTAAAGACAGGATTCTGCTGGTGATATATGAGGAGAAGGAGGAAGATGAGGAGATGCAGAGATCCTCATCGATTAATATTTGTCCAGTTGAGATATATATATGTATATTTATACATTTATATAGTCATGGAACAGCTAATAAAATAAAATATGTAAAATACTTGCTTGACATAAGTAACTCCACTTTGTTAAAAATCCTCCATCTTAGCTGTCTGCTTAACCTAAAGATGACTCCCCCAGTGTGTACATGTGATTGTTGTAATGTTCCCATGACCGCAGACCCACAGCCTGGTTCCCCTGAGCTGTTCACGCTGACCATTCTTGCTAACCATTTGAAAACTCCCTAGCCACAAGCTCCATGTAATTGTATGCCTTGTTAACTGAAATCCAGTTGTTTTTAGTTCCTTGTACCCTGATCCCCTGCTACATAGTCCACTTGTGGATTTTGCCTTTATACACTTCTTGCTGACTCCACTCAGTGTCGAGAGCTTTCTTGGTGTGAGCCTACTCTTGACCATGCGCTATTAAAGGACTCAAAATTCGAACCTAGTGTGCTGGCAATTTTCTTTTCTCGCAGATCAGCTATAGGCCCCAGCAAGATTGTTGCCAACCTCACGAGGTGGCCTCGCTCCAGCTCTCCCCGGCTCAGTGGAGGAGTTATAGGGGAGGCACCCCCTGAATCATTCCAGGGCCCCATAACTTCTCATGTGGCTCAGAGGGAGAAGGATTGACCACTGATTTTCTCCCACATCAAAAACTCCTGAAGACTCTGCATTCTCCTAGGAGGTAAGAATTTGATCTGTTTACTGGTAAGAATCTGTTTTGTTCTGTTTGTGGCCACAATTCTGTTTAAGGGAGTCACAGCCTGATGAGGCCACCCTTTGGACACTTCATTAGGCCAAGATGTTGACTGAATAGAGTACTCTGGTTTTCTGCCCTGAGGTTGTTCCGGGAATCCGTAACTCTTCTGACTTGGTCTGGATGCACCCTGTCTGTCATTATGTTTTAACTATTTATTTTAACTGTTTGCTTGTTGTTTGTTCACTGTTTGTTATAGGTTCACAGAATTCATGACCTGTCAGTCCTCTGGACTGTATATTGAAAATTTTCTCTGTTGTATTTACTGAGGACTACAGTGTTTGCCTTTCAAAAGATGGGCTCCTGACCCTCTATAAAATAGATTGGCCTGCATTTAATGTTGTTTAACCATTTACAGTGTCTTTGAATATTCATGTTACTAAGTCTGTTTGGAAGGTCATCACAAGGACTCCTGGTCACCTGGATCAGTTTCCCTATATCAACCAATGGTTAAATTTAGTCCAAAAACCCCTTCCATGTTTAAAAATATGTTCTCTTAAAACTCAGGACTCTTCTCATAAGCCACACTATATGGAAACAGAGCTTCTACCTTGAAAACAACAGGTGCTATATTCAAAGGCCCCTGGCTAACTCTTCAAGGAAAACTTGTTTTACCTGTTTTTCAAGAGAATAAAATCTTGCCAAAATCCAAACTATAGGTTTTAACCTTCCTAGTAAAATCAATCATGTGCACTCATCCTCCCACCTGGGATGATTGCCAGCAGCCTTTTAACCCTATATACTTCTGAAAAGCCAGAATGCATTAGAACTAAGTCTAAAAAGTCTGTCCTCACCTCAGCAGCTGGAACAAAGGAAAAAAAGTCAGGAAGTGTTAGAGGAGGTTTTTCCCTTCCCTTGTCCAGATTGGGACCCTAACACTTTGGCAGCGTCTAGAACATTAAAAACTTATCACCAGATTTTATTAGCCATTTTGAAGGGAGCAGTCCAAAAACCTATTAATCTTTCCAAAACTACCAAGATTATTCAGGGTCCCAATGAGTCACCAGGGACGTTTCTTGAATGTCTTCAGGAGACATCCTGTTTGACCCCTCGGCACCTGAGAATACTCGGGTTATCAATTTGACTTCTGTGGCTCAGGCAACTCCTGACATCTGGAAAAAGTTACAGAGGCTTGAAGGTTTCACAGGAATAAACATTTCTTAACTGCTCAAGATAACTCAGAAGGTTTTTAATAACCAAAATGCTGAGAAACAGAAACAGGAAGACAAGAAAATGGACAGAGCAGCAAAATGGCAAACAAAAGTATTAGTTGCTGCCATCTAGGTCTCCCAACCTGGCTTGAGGCCAGCATGTAAAACAAAAAGAGAAACTGAAAAAGGACAAAAGAAAACTGGATACATCCAGCTAGCCAAGAGTCAATGTGCATATTGTAAAAAGCTGGGTCACTGGGTAAAAAAAATTGCCCTCACCGCCCAAAGACAGAGGATCCAAAGTCAGTTCTGGTCCTGCCCTCTACTGGGGACCCTCCAGTTGTGCCAACCTATTTTTGCTTTTGAATGAACAGATCCTGGCTTGGGGGACATCAGCCAGCTAATTTGGACCCAGTTACCACAGGGTTATAAGAACTCCCCAACATTTTTTGAGGAAACTTGGCAACAGGATTTGTCAGGGTTCCGTGCCTTACACCCTGAATGTACTTTACTCCAGTGTGTAGATAATCTCTTGCTTGAGGCTGCAGACTTGGACTTGTTTAAAAGGTACTAAGGTTCTGTTATAGCTCCTCCAAGACTTGGACTACCATGTGTCAGTGAAAAAGGCATAGCTCTGCTCAACCGAAGTTTTCTACTTGGAATACTGGCTTAAAAAAGGGTAAACAAGCCCTGATCTCGGCCCAGAAAGAAGTCATTCTTCAAATTCCAATGCCAACCACAAAGAAACAGGGATGGGAATTCCTGGGGTGGCAGGGTATTGCCAGCTGTGGATCCCAGGATTTGCTAAAATTGCCAAACCCTTGTATACAGCCACTTTAGGAAATTACCCCCTAAAAAGGACTGCTACTAAGAAACAAGTGTTCTAGCAGTTAAAAACGGCTCTAACTTAAGCCCCAGATCTAGCTGTCCCAGATGCTACCAAGCCTTTCCACTTGTTCATTTGTGAACAATGAGGAATTGCAAAAGGGGTCCTCACTCAAACCTTAGGACCCTGAAGAAGACCAGTGGCTTAATTGTCAAAAAGACTGGACCCAGTGGCTTCTGGCTGGCACTCTTTTCTCTGGGCCATTGCAGCCACAGCCATACTAGTTAAGAAAGCAGATAAATGACTTTCGGCCAGAACCTGGCTTTAACTGTTCCCCATGCTGTTGAAACTCTGCTCTGAGGAGCCTCTGGTCACTGGATGTCAAACACTTGCATCACCTGGTATCAAAGCCTCTTACTTGACCAACCTAGACTAACTTTCTTTCCTATTCAGTGCTTCATGGCCACCCTGTTGCCCAATAATAATTTGGAAATGCCAGTTCATGACTGTGAAGACATGTTGGACATCTCCCGGCTAGCTGACCTGATCTTTGGGACACTCCCTTAAGTCAGGCTGATGCTGACTTGTTCACAGATAGTAGCAGCCTGGTAATAGAGGGAGTCTGCGAGGCTGGTGCAGCTGTAACCATGGCTCATGATGTAATCTGGTCACAGGCATTGCTTCAAGATACCTCGGCTCAAGAAGCTGAGTTAATTGCTTTAACTCAGGCCCTGCACTGGAAAACAGGAAAGCGGGTAAACATTTTCACCAACAGCCAGTATGCTTTCACTATACTTCATGTGCATGTCATGATCTACAAGGAATGAGGTCTTCTTACCGTGGTAGGTAAGACTATAAAAAAAAGTCCAGCTCCTTCTCTCCCAAAACAGCCTACCTATACCCAAGAGGAGGAGGAACAGACGGACCTAGCAGGAGCTCATAAAAACTCCACTGGATAGTGGATCAAGGACTCTAAAATTATTTTTAAGTCCCAGGAAAAAATGGGAAATAGATTTAACTGAAATAAAACCTCCCTGTGCAGGGTATGGCTATCTACTGGTGTTATTAATACTTTTTCTGAATGGATAAACGCCTTTGCCACCAAAAATAAAACCGTATTCACAGTTACAAGGTTTTTGTTAAATAAAATTATCCCTAGGTTTGAGCTCCCAGTCTCTCTTGGCTCCAGTAATGATCCTGCATTTAACTCATCCACAGTACAGCTGGTTAGTAAAGCACTAAACATTAACTGGAAATCACATTGTGCTTATCGACCACAGAGTTCTGGACAGGTAGAATGCATAAATCAAACTCTAAAATGTACCTTAACCAAATTAATAATAGAAACTGGTGAAAAATGAGTAAGCATTTTGCCTTTGGCACTCCTTCTAACCCGATGCACCCTATATATAAGGCTGGGTTTACCCCACATGAAATCATGTTTGGAAGACCCCTCCTCTGTTGCCTCAGTTGTGGGATCCCATCCTAGAAAAAATAACTAATCAATCTCTGTTAAAGTATCTTCAGCCCCTCCAGCAGTTTCAGGCCACTGTCCACTCCGGCATCTGTGATGTTTTGCCCACTTCATCTTCCACGCCTTGTCATTCATTCCAGTCCAGAGATCTGGTTTCCATCAAGAAATTCCAGAAAAAAAGGACTAATTCCTGCCTGGAAGGGAACCTTTATTGTCATCATCACCACTCCAAGAGTGCTCAAAGTTTACACTTTGAGTTTACACTGAATTCATCACATCTGAGTCGAGAGAAAAAAATCTTGGTTCCAATGCTTGTTTAACTGAAACCCCTAGTTAAAAACTGTTATCACCAGTTTGGCTGGTCCACTTATCCTCCTTGTCCTCAGTTTGCTTATAAAGCCTTGTATATTCAATTGGTTTATCAATTTTGTCAAACAATGAAGCAATTCTGTAAAACTTATGCATGTAAAAACCTATTATAATTCCATACCCATGATTGATAAGTCAACAAATTGACTCATGTACAACTAAGTGGGGAATAAAATAGCTAGTAAAACATGTAAAATAATTGCAATAGCTTGCTTGACATAAGTAACTCCATTTTGTTAAAATTTTCCATCATAGCTGTCTGCCTGACATAAAAATGACCGCCCCCCCGCCAGTGTGTACGTGTGATTGTTGTAACGTTCCCATGACCACAGACCCACAGCCTTGTTCTCCGAGTTGTTCACGCTGACTGTTCTTGCTGATCATTTGAAAACTCTTTAGCCACAAGTTCTGTGTAATTGTATGCCTTGTTAACCGAAATCAAAGAAATTGTTCCTTTTGTTTTTAGTTCCTTGTACCTTCACCCCCTGCTATGTAGTCCACTTGCGGATTTTGCCTTTATAAGTTTCTTGCTGATTGCATTCAGTGTGGAGAACTTTCTTGGCATGAGCCTACTTGACTGCGCACTATTAAAGGACACAAAATTTGAATCTGGTGTGCTGGCGATTCTCCTTTCTCATGGTTCAGCTATAACAGTCATGCAACATATAATGATGATTCCATCGACAACAGACTGCATATACAATGGTGGTTCCATAAGATTATAATGCTGTATTTTTACTGTATCTTTGTTATGTTTAGATACCCAAACACTTACCAATGTGTTACAATTGCCTATGATATTCAGTAACATGCTGTACAGGTTTGTAGCCTAAGAGCAATAGACCATCTCATATAGCCTAGATGTGTAGTACACAACAATGAAATTGCATATTGATGCATTTCTCAGAACATATCTCTGTCATTAAGCAACACATGATTATATATATTAGTTATTTATATATATTAGTTTATATATATCAACAACATTGTGTATTTATACATATAACATATATAGGTATATATTTTTAGTCATTCAAGGACCTGGCACTTAGTAATCATTAATTATATTGTTATTGCTATGATTGTTATTAGGAAAGGAAGAGCACAGAGGGTGGAAAGACTTTGCTGACCTTTTGCAAGAATGCTGAGACAGTTAGCAGTCTGAGGGAGGAAATGGCAACTGAATCTTTCCTTAAGGAAACTTGGAATGTGTTGATAAAACAAAATGATTATATTTTTTGACAAGCATTCAGAGCAGGTTGGGTGAAGTACAGACAGACCAGACCTAGGTATAAGTACTAGGACAGCCTGTGATTGTGCTCAAAATAGCAAATAGGTCTGAGAATTCCTGTATACTATTTTGTACCTTTTAGTTTTTCTTTTAACCCTGTCCTGTCTAGGTGCTTTTTTTGAGCTATTTTGGTGATAAATGTTGGAATCTGCTTTTCTCATAGTTAAATTATTTCAATATTCTTTTAAATGCAAATATTAGTAAAGTGCAAATCAGTCTGTGGATATACTTCCTTTTTTAAAAAACAAAACTCATCTCTTGACTAGTATCTTTAATTAAATCTCATATTATAACTGGTAGCCTTTATTAGAGGTGAACAGTGATGACAACTATATTTCTCAAACAGTAGCAATTCAATTATTTATCTGATATTTTAAATATTATGTTCCCTGGTCTAACAGTGAGTATCTTCCTTGAATTAGGGTTTCTTGACACTTGTACCCCAGACCCTTCAAATTGTCTTAGGACTAATGATATTGTAATCCATTCTGTCTGAGGATGGCAAAGTTAGACTCAAAGGGATGAAATGAAAGACCCTATTGATAGCACCTCAGGTACTAGGAGAAACAGATGGAGCCACATTTTTGGTTTGGGTTAGAGGAGCTCGTTCAGTGCTTTCCAGATAGCATCAGCCAATATCTTCTACCTGGGCAGTAATATCAACTCTGTAGTTGAGCAACATTTCTCCTGCTGAAATATAAGCCCGAGTCTTAGTCTGTCCTCATTACTTAAACAAATGATTCAGGTCCTGTAATATCGTTAAACTGCAACACATTCTGGAAAGCTAATAATACATGAATTAATAAAAGAGTATACATTGTAGGCAGTAGTATAGTTATCAGTAGTTTCAGAGCTACAGATAACTATAAATGAATAATGATAACTTAATAAAAATGAATAATGAAATGACCAATCCCATTTTAAATAGGTGCCATAGACTGAAGCTCACTAATTGTTTATGCATCAAAGCAGAGCAACCAACAAATTACAGCACAGCTGTGCCAAAGTTATTTTATTAGCACCTGGTAGGCTTTTTTATTATGGTAGCAGATAGTAAGCTGTATATAAGGGTTTTTCTATTAGTATGAATGTTAATGTGGGCAATTAATGATTAAAATAGTTGGAATATTCCACCATAAAAAAGAAAAGTGAGGAAGGGAAATAACAATAGGTTCACATTCTTGAAGTGAAAGGAAGAGCTTATTCGATACACTTTTGTCAACATAGACAGCTATTAGCAGTGCATAAATATGTAACATGGTTTTTCTGGACACAGCTCTGGAAAAAATTTTCCATTGATGAGAATCTAAGTCCATGGCCCTGAGGAGAAACCTGTTTTTTTAATATCATAGTGTTGAGCATAGTCAACAAAAAGGAAAGTCGATTTTGATTTGTGATTTTGAAGAGCCTGCCAACTGAATTCATACCAAGCCTGGTTTATTGCATTGCAGGGAATAATTCCTGGTGACAGACTATATTCAAGTATCAATTTATTATGCCCAGTGTTCAGGGTCTCTCATTAAGGAAGGGCACATAAGTCAGATCCTCCTGGCTCCCAAAATAGAAATTATGCTGATTGGGACGTACTTATTCTGCCACATTTTAACCAGTGAATCAAAGGAAAACAATTATCACCCTCAAATGCATGACAGAATTTCAAAAGGGGGTACATTCAGAAGGTAAAGAATTATTCAAGTCTACACATCTCCTTATATAGGAATGATGCCACTGATGCTTGAAAAATCAATGACAAAAGACTTTCTCAACTCTGTCTCTGAAACAGGTTATCAGAGTTTACTTTCAGGAAGTGATCAATAAAATAAGTTTTCTGAAAAGTAAAATGCAAGACAAAGTATATTTGAACAAGAGGGAAGACGGTGAAATTACAATTTAGAACTATCAGAGATTTTTATGTAGTTTCATTTGTCTCTGTTTTTGCTTTTGTTGCCTGTGCTTTTAAGGTTTTTTTTTAAATCTTTGCCCAGTCCAATGTCATAAAGCATTTTTATAAAGCAATAAACACTTCAGTAATAAGTAAGCATTTAAGTTTTTGGTTTTGTTTTGTTTTAAAGAGCAATCAAAGTATGTTGGGGATGGGGAGGTGAGAAGGGCCATTGTTTGGTTCCTGCCTCCTAGTGAATTCCCATCTAGAGGCTGTTTTAAACTATCCTTGGCTTTGGAGGATGGATTAGCCAATCACATTCATACTAAAGCAATTAACCAGTAATGGAAAGCATGGCTTCTATCCAGCTTGCTATTCATTCTAAAATTGATTGGGCTGTGATCTTACTCAACTAGTCAATTCCAAAAAAGAGCTTCATGTGGGTGTTTCATACTGGCAAATAGAGCCTATGAAAAAAATCCCCATGGAATAAATAAGTGCTAGTTTCAACTAAACATGCTTTTTAATTTGGAAGCCAGTCTTCTAGATAAATGCTAAATTAACTATATAATTGTTTTATTCTGAACCTAGCTGGAGCTACATGTTGGGATGCTGTAATAATTGTTCAATAGTTGAAAAAGCTATTAATGCTCAGAAATAACTTCCACCTACATGCCACCCATGCCAAAAGCTCTTATGCAATGACAGTATGCCTGGGGGTGGAGGTCAGAAAATCACACGAAGGTTGGCTTGGAAAATAGGCTGGAGAATGGTTCTATTAACCTTTAGTGCTTGTAAAACTCTTACCCAGTTCCAGGTTCATGTCTGATTATGAATCAATTTGGTTGTGTTAATAGAGCTGTTGCCCTTTTCTTCTAATTGCTGAGCATTAATAAGTTAACAGAAAGACAGACAGGAAAGAGGTGGTTGTTAGCCAGGATTAAAGACTCAGTGTAATTGAAGTGAATGGGAAAACAAAAAACAATTTGAGAGGAAAAAAAGGCCAAAATATTTAAAAAGGTAAGGCCGAGAGTCTTGTCAATTTCTCTTTCTTTGGGAGTTGTTAGGTTCTCATGTCATATTATTTCCAGGACCTTAAATCCTATGGTTAGAAGTGAGAGGGAAAGAGAGGGGGAATGCAGAGGGCCGGGAGAGGGCAGGTTGTACAAAGTGACAGAAGCAGTACACTTACTTGGAATTCAGCTGTAATTTCATGGAATACAAGCAACTTGAACAGCCTCTTCATCTAAACCACATGGGTGAGCCCCAGGGTATATTGCATTTAATTGCCAAGATGGAGAGGAGGGGACTTAAAATGCCCCAAAAAGCAGAGCCAGGAGGAGGCCATAACAGCTGTCTCTTTCTGCAAATAGGCCTGATAACATGTCAGCATAAAGCTATAATTTTTTTTTTGTATCCGCTTAGGTATGGCTGACAAATAAAACCAGCATAAACCTTCAAACCTGGGAGGCAAACAGTTATCTCATTAAGGCAAAGCCCATTAACTTGCCATCATCATCTGGCTGCACACTGTGCTGTGAATAAATTAAATTCGAATTCAGAAGCAGTCTGTTTGTTGTTGGTTGACATACAATATAGCATTATAAATACCACCAATCATTCATACACCAAAATTATGGGGGACAAAAAGGAGGTAGGAGAGAAGTTTATCTGCAGGCCTTGGTGCAACTGTAACTCAAAGCCTCATATCAGCTCTTAAAATGTCAAAAAGTGTTGGAACATTAACTACATATTTTCCCAGATCTCTAGGACCAAAGCAGATATAGAAGGTTTTGTGAAATCAATACATCTGACAAGGTGGTCTTGACTGGTACCTGGAACCCATCTCTCCCACCACTCCTGGATCCTGTAGAGCTAATCCAAACCAGAAACCTTGTTAACAACAAACGAGAAAGATGAAAGAATCACCTGTCCTTGAACAAGAGAGGCCTGAGACCACGCTCAGGACAGATTTACTTTACCTGGAGCCTTCTTCCTTCCCACATCCCCAAATGACCACTAGCCAATACCATAATTTTCTGAAAAATGCCTTGAGAAGGGGTGCCAGTTAGGTTTTCCAAAGGTAATTGAGAAAATGAATAGAATCAGAGAGCGAGATAAGTCTGAAAGACCTTTCATATTGTAAAACCATATACTATATGAGTTCTATGTAGCCTGTCTTACATCTTTCTGGAAAAGTTAGTGAATAAATAAATATATAATTTGTCTATAACCAAATTCAATTCTCCCTTCTAGTTTCCTAAGTTCTTAATTATCTAAGTTGTGAGTCATTATTTTCTTCTTTCCTTTCATCTTCTTTCACCAGGTAACAAAACCCAGTGTATGCCTCTAAGTAGAGCAGAAGCTCAGAATGTTTAAGGAATAGACAAATTAGAGAATAAATGAATAGAACTGTCTTGTTTTTGTTTTAAATAGCAGCAAAAGCAAACATAAAAAGAAGAAGAAAAAGGAGAATAGTATTTATCTTTTAAACTCCCTAGCCTTGCATTTAGATTTACCTAAGGACAATGTACCTATTTATTTTTAAATTCAGTACTCCCCTAAAAAAATCTTTTATTTCGGTCGGAATGCTACACATGCAGAATACCTTCTCCATTCTGCACCTGCAAAACTTTCTCTACTCCCATCATGGGTCTTCGCCTGTAATATTTGCCAGTACACTTTCCATATCCATATCTTCTTCTCAGAACATCTATGAAATATACTGTCTCTATTTTCACCTTACATTTTATCATTTACGCCTTGGCATACCTGCATATTATTTTATCTGTTATCATTTAACTTTTTATATATGTTCTCATTCTTCTCAAAAGTACAATCTAATATCTTTATAAATAGAAAAATGTTATACTTATTGATATCTTTGTTACTGCCTTTTATATTAGAGCTCAGGAAAAAAATTTTAATGAGTGGCCAAACTAGACTGATTGCATTGAGACTGAAAAGCAGAAGTTTCAAAGACTAGCTTAGAGCAAAGACTGGTCAAATTTCATGGTAACTTTCTAATTTTCTACACTATGAATTTTTCTACTATTATCAATGACACCATAGATTTTCGTGTTCAAAAATTAAAATGAATTTTTTTCTATGTGTAGCTTAGTTTGAATTAGTCCAAAGCAGACCCTGAGACTAAGATTTTAGCACATGTAACTTGAGAGGTAATCACAAAAGGATCACAGGAGAAGTGAGACAGGAAAGGGGGGAAAAAATAGTGCAAGGTACACTAATAAGCAGGATACCATTGTGAGAACTGGGGCTCCATCCCACTGGGGACATCTCGGATATATTATAGAAATGCCTCAGAGCTACTGCACATGGGGATTGAGGAAGCTGACTATTTATCTACCAATATCCTTTCATTATCAGTTAAGGGTCTCTCCCACATCCCTTCCTAATCACACGATCTTGCATTAAAAAAGCCATTGGTGGGCATAGAAATAGGGATATGAGCAGGACACCAATAGTTTCTGGTGGATCATGTAGCTTAAAGGATAAATATCAAAGACACTGCCTAGTACCTCCTCTATCAGGTAAATGGTATTGACACTAGATACTTTTACCACTTTAATTCTAAAGAGAATGTCAATGACTTCTTTGGAGGCATACACAAGAGAAAAACAATATGAGAAGGGAACCCCCAAAAAACTAGGGATTTATTTATTAAAAAATTGTGTATTTATTCTTACATGTTTAAACTTCAGTCACCTTCAAAGTACCCTCCATTTGATGCAATACACCTATCAAGATGCTTTTTCTACTGCTCAAAAATTTTTCGAACTCATCAATTTTAATACCTTTTAGAACTTCTGCCATTTTTTGTTTCACCTCTTCCTCACTGGCAAAACGTTTCCCTTTGAGGATTTTTTTCATCCAAGAAAGTAAAAAAAAAAAAAAAAAGTCACTTGGGGCAAGATTGGGCAAAAAGGGAGGGTAAAGAATCATGCTGATTTTGGTCAAAAACTGCTGAACTCTCAGCACAGTGTGGTCAGGTGTTTTGTCATGGTGGAAGAACCAGTTACCTGTAATCCACAACTCAGGAATTTCTTCCACAAATCACGACACAACCTTTTCAAAACTTCCACATAACAACTTTGACTGACTGTTTGATCCAGAGAAACAAATTCTGTGTATACTATAAGGGGCCTGACCTCCAAAAGATAATGCCGTGGTTTTTTGGGGAGAGGCTGGGGTTCCATCCTTGTATGGTAAATAACACCTACATACAGAAATGGTACCCTGAAAACAACTTCAGACAATGTGATTCTATCCTATGAAACTCCATTATTTCTCCCATCTTCAAAGTTGCCCTTGGTTTTAGTTTGATTTCTCCAACATCAAGATGATTAGGAGTCTGGTGAAAGTAAGAAGGCAGGATAGGACTGGGAAGACACTGTATAAAGACTTATGCAAGGAGAGTGGAAGACCTGCTGATTTTCTTGCAAGTCTGAATTGATAGGAAATTAACATTTATAGCATCTTACACACAAAAGCTTCCAGCCAGGTGGTAGTTATGTTATCTTTAGACAAGCTTCTATATTCCATTTTCAAAAGTCTCCAAGATAAAAGACATGGAATTTTAATTAGCAAGTTTCGACTGACAGAGAATTAAATGTTAGCCTTCTATTCATTAATAGCTCAATTTGAAGTTCCCTGGGTAATGCCTGGGAAAGGTGGCTGTAGGAGAGCTGCTGCAGTTTACACATATTTAACAAAAATCACAACACTAATAGAGGCAGGTTGAAAGTTTCTCCCAAAGACACACCTGACTTTTCAGGTCTCTCCAGCAGTAAAGAAGAGGCAATTTACTGTATATGCTCATCTTCCACAAGACACTACTTATTAGGATTTTCTATAGAAGTTTCTTATCAGTGACATATTTTCTAAATGGAGGTCTCACAAGTCCCTGGGCTGCCTCTGTTGCCTGCCTGCAGATTCTCCTTCCGGAGGTATGTAGAAAGGACCCCATCAACCCATTCTTCCCTCTTCATTTAAGAAATTCCATAGATAGAGATGAAAAGACAGAAGAGAAGTAGGAAAGGGTGAAGGAGGAGATGGCTTGCAGCACAAACAGTACTGATGGAAGCAGAATGAAGGAGGAAGAGGAATAGGAAGTTGATTAGCAAAGTTGAAGCCTCCTGCTATCTCTGTGCCGAACTGAGAAGACACTGAAGTACAGTGCTGTGCCTTCATCTGTAGTCAGGAGAAGGCCTTCAAGCTGGGAACAGTTTTCCCTGGTGTACATGTCAGATGCAATAAATGGAATCTGGAAAAACAATGTTTTTGGGGGGGTTTTTTTGGTACATGTTGAACGAAGGGTTTTATTCTAGAATAAACTTGATAAGATACCAAAGGCTCAAGGGTTCCACCCACCTCAAAGTGTCCTGAGATATCCTAGTTAAAAAACATAAATGGATATATAAATTTGTTCTATTTTTGCCCCCTCTGATACATATGTAGAATATTTTGTAAGCCAGTAAATTTGCTGCTATCAGATTTGCCATATGACGATCTTTGGGGGATGTTATAGAAGATCCCTGCTTGAGGAAGGAGAGGGTGGAATTCTATTTACAATTCAATTTGATAGACATTTTAGTACTTCTTATTGCAAAAGCAGGCATAAAGCTGTCCCTGAAGTCAACAAAGTCACACTATAGAAGAAAATATGACTGATAATAAAGGTTGTATGCTCAAAAGTTTATGCAGAGAGGTAAAGCACTGCTTTGCCAAAGACATTTGAGAAACACCTGCAAGGAAAGAGTAATTATTTTTTCTGGTGGAGCTGGAATCTTTCCTTTTGTTATTTTCCTTTGGGCATCCATCCCTAATCCTTGGTATCAGCAAAGGACCTGATAAACTCACCTAATGAAAGACACTGAAGAGATACTGTACCCTAAGAACCAGCTCTCTATGGGGTTCTTCTTTATTTCGCATTTGTCACTTTGCTAACTTTCAGATACCAGTTTTCTTTCAACAATATAATCAACTGATTCACTGAACAGTATGATAAAATATCATTTTCTTGTTGGTTTGGAGGCTTCCCAAGGCCTGCCTGACCCTTGGAGTATAATATTTACTCAACTCCAAGATGAGGATAATTTTGTGACTATGTCGAGAAACAGTGGTATTTTGATTGCCACACCGTCAGCCAAGTCTTGCTTTCCTCTCAAGGGGATTGCTTTTCTTACTGAAATAAAACCAAGAATCCCAAGGTATTGGTGCCAGAAGGAGAAGCTTGATGAGGAAAACAGACTGAGCAGCCCTGATTCTGTCTCCCAAGTTTGTCCTTCCCTTACCGTTTCTGTTTTTCAAACTGGGTTGGCATTGTTTCCTGTTAAATTGCTTGTCTAAGTTTGGACCAGACCACCTTTATTTCATTCTCTTTAGTTCTATACAGCGGGATTTCAGAAGTGCAGCACCTTACTAAACACTAAGGGAAAAAAAGAGGAATTTACTTAAGGAAAACATACATAAATAAAGTTGGTTAAATTTTCATCAAATTTAAAAGGAATGTTTAAAACGGTCTAAACTTCAGCCTGTAATCCCAAGCTTTGGGAGGCCGAGGTGAGTGGATTGCCTGAGCCCACGGGTTCGAGACCCGCCTAGGCAACTTGGCGAGACCTCATCTCTACAATAAATCAAAAACATTAGCCGGCCATGGTAGCATGCGCCTGTAGCTCCAGCTACTTGGAAGGCTGAGGTGAAAGGATCGCCGGAGCCCGGCAGGTCGAGGCTGCGGTGGCTGGGAGCATGCCACTGCACTCCAGTCTGGGTGACAGAGTGAGACTTCAACTCAAAAAATAAAAAAAGAAAAGAAAAGAAAAGAAAACAAGTTAGCCATTACATATACATATTTCATTCTTAGTAACACAAAGAATGTTTTGGAACAATAGGTTTTAGTGAGGTATGATGGATACTTATATTTTTACTTGCTAAGTAGTTGTACAAAGTTTATAAACAGGATCCAGTTAGTTTTTGCAGAACTAGACAGAATCCAGGATGCCAGGAAAATCCCAGAATTCCTGAAAGTAATAAACAACTATCTATTTTTTATCTATGTGGATAGATCTCACACTTCAGATCTTTGCTTAAATGTCACTTTCATTAGACTGCTTACTCTCATGATCTTGTTTTAAATAGATTTACTCTCCCCCTCAGCATGACCATTCCCCTTTATCCCACCCTAGTGATTTAGTAAGTGTACAGTGGGATTTGGATGCCTATGATCCTGATTCCAGACCCCATCCACTACTGTTCTATATATCTAGCAATAGTAACACCATATATTTTAAATATTGTATAGTTTACAACAATTTTACAGGCATCATTCTTAGTAAAATGATAAAATGGGACAGTATCTATATGTGTTTGTCTTAGGACCTGAATTATCACACTTGAAAATGTGATAGGAGGAATATAGATTCCTGAAATTTCTTACAGGGATTATTATAAGATTGATAATAGTCCTGAGAACTTTTCAGAATCTGCTAGAAACAAATATTTTAAATGTAAGCAGATCTTTAAGGACAAGACATTGTATCTTTCCAGAATGCATATGCATTGACCCTCATGTGGTACAATTATGTGCTTTCATATTTAATTTTATTTTCTTGAGTCTGTGTTCCTGTATTTCACTCTACATTGCTTACACCTAACTTTCTTCTTCCCATTTCTCATTTCACTGGAGTTGACGTGCTTCCTTTCTCTTCAGCTTTGGGGTTCTCTAATACTGTTCAGCCTTTGCTCCAGCTGCACACTTCCCAGCCCTTTGACCTCATCGTCCCTCTAGGACAGCTTGGGCATCCTTCCCTGATGTCACTTAAACTTGCTAATCATGTTTAAACTGAAAAAACAATGGTTTAGGCTGCTGAAATGGGAAAGAGACAGAGTCAAGTCAATGAAGAAACGAAAGATCCGAGTTGTTAATTTCTTAGATCTGCTGTAACAAATTACCACAAGCCATATGCCTCAAAACAACAAAATGCATTCTTTCACATGTCTTGAAGCTTGAAGTTTAAGATCAAGTGGTTAGCAGGATTGATTCCTTCTGGAGTTTCTCTGTTAAATTCTGGTGGTTGTCAATAATCTTGGTGTTCCTTGGCTTGTGGATGCATCACCTCAATCTCTACCTCCATCCTTACATGACCTTCTGTCTGTATCTTCTCATGGCTTTCTTATAAGGATATTGTTTGGTTTGAATTTTGTATCTTCCCCAAATGTATATGTTATAACCTAATCACCAAGGTGGTGGTGTTAGGAGGTAGGGCCTTCGCAAAGTATTTGGGGTTCTGTTCACATGGATTGGATTAATGCCCTTCTGAAAGAGACCCCAGAGAGCGAACTAACATCTGCCACTATGTGAGGACATAGCTGGAGGTGCTATCTATGAACCAAAAAGTTGACCCTCACCAGTTAGCCTGGCACCAGGAGCTGCCAGTGCCTTGATCTTAGACTTCTCAGCCTCTAGAACTATAAAAAAATAAATTTATCTTGTGTAAAGCGTATGCAGTTTATAACATTTTGTTATTCCGCCCCGAAGGAACTAAGGCAAGACACTAGTCATCAGATCTAGGCCCACTCTAATTTAGTGTGACCTTAACTGATTATATCTTCAAAGACCCTATTCAAAATAAGATAACATTCTGAAGTTCTGAGTGGGCATGAAGCTTAGGGAAGACACTATTTAACCCAATATACATTGTGATCTGTTCCTAGCTTTCAAAGGAGTGCTTGTCTTATGTGGTATTCTTACATTTGATTAGATAAATTCCTGGGAGGTCTAGACCCAGGCCAATAAAGATATTTTGATGGAAATACTTATTCAGAGTTGGCCGTTTGGAAATTTGAAACATTGAAGCCTAATAGTTCTTATCATTTTTTTCAGATATAGTTGAGCCATAGCTTTCAAGAATACCAGAGGCTAACTGAGTGACTCTGGGCAATTCACTGGCTAAACCCTTCTGGGGAAAAGTGACTGGGACAGAAGTGTCCAATTTGTGAACTTCTTCTCCTGACCAAGCATTGGAAGCTGGGGTTGCACAACTCTGAGCAGAGAAAGCTTATAAGTTCTATTTAGATTTAGCACCTACCACATACTGGGTGCTACACTAGCTTCTCTATAAAACATGAGTAATTCATTTATTTCTCAAAACGATCTTGTAAGATATTTATTAGCTCCATTTTGCTGATGAGGCAAAGGTATTAAGAAAGCTGAATAACTTGCCCAAGGTAAATAGTCATAATGAGTAATTGCACCAGGACTTAAACACACATCTTTCTATTCTTTTGCTATAAAACAGAAGCAAACCTATGTGGAGGAAATCCAGGCAAGCCTGTGGAAGAATAAAGATACCAAAGAAACCAATTAATGTAGTCAGAAAAAAAGAAAGTAGGCAGTGACATACTGGCAAAGCATCTAGCAAAGAATCTGTGACACATCAGCTCTTTGGCATAAGAATATTGATAGACTTTCTGATAGAAAATGGAATGGCACGTATGTGGAATCTAAAAAACTTTAAACTCATGAAAGGAGCGAGTAGAATGATGCTTACCAGGGGCTGGGAGGTAGAATGGAACTGGGGAGTTGTTGGTCGAAGGATACTAAATTTCAGTTAGACAGAAGGAATACTTTCAAAAGATCTATTGTACATCATGGTTAATACAGTCGATTATAGTGTATAGTATACTTGAAAAGTGTTAAGAGAAGAGATTTTAGGTGTTCTAACCACCACCAATGAATGATAAATATGTGAGGTAATCAATATTGACTTATTTAGCTATTCCACAATGTATACATATTTCAAAACATTATGTTGTTTGCCATAAATATACATTTTTTTATTAAAAATAAAGAAAAAAACAAGAAAGAAAGATAATGGAATGGTGCTGAGTTTTTGAGACTGGAGTTAGCTACAGGAGCCTTCTTTTAAGTAGAAATGCTTTTAAATTTCTGGTACGAGCTAGGCTTGCCAGCATTGCTCAAAAAATCATTAACCATTGTTGAAGTAAATATGTGTCTGCCCACACTGACCTTGAAGTAGACTATACAGAGATGCTTGAGAGGGCAGGAGGGCAGTTTGAGTTCATAGCACTGCCTTTGTGTCTGCATTTGTGATTTCTCATGTGAAAGTCATATTTGACAACATTTTTGTGGGGTTTTTTTTTGTTCATTTGTTGTGTTTTCTCTGGGGTCTGTATCATGTCTCCTTAACAACAGGTACATAGATCCCTTGCCTATGTAGATAGGTCTCATTGCCTGCTCATTTTAGGATGAAGGCCTTGGATGAAGGCCTTATAGCCTCTGTTTTAGCCACCGAACCCGCCCCCCAGCCCTAACTTGTTTTCTAAAGGAGATAAATTCAGGATAGAAAAATATAAGGATAAATAAAAAATAAAATAACCATTCATGTTGGAAAAAAACTCTCTAGAGTTATCGATTTTATTAATACTATAAAGTGAATGTTTGTGTTCCCTCAATCCTAAATTCACATGCCGAGAGCTACTCCCTAATGTGAGGGTATTTGGAAATGGGGTCTTTGGGAGATATGTCATGAGGCAAGGGACTCAGAATAAGATCAGTACCTTTATAAAAGAGGCCTTAGAGAGATACCTTGCCTATTCCACCATGTGAGAACACAGCAAAAAGATAGCCATCTATCAACCAGGAAGCAGGTCCTCACCAGACACCTAATTTACCAAAATCTTGATCTAGGATTTCTCAACTTTTTGAATGTTGGAAATAAGTTTCTGTTGTTTAAAAGCCACTCAGTTTATGGTATTTTGTTATAGAAGTCCACATAAACTAAGACAATTAAGAAGAATCACTTTCCTATTGTCTTCTTACTCAATTTAGAGGAATTTTTTTTTTGTAAGAATACATTAACACTAATGAGAAAATGTTCATACTCAGCCCATATGAATCAATGGACCTAAGAGCTTTTTGTAAAAATACATTTTGCCATTTTATAAAACCTAAAAAAATTAAGCCAATGTAAACACTTGAAATTTTATTGGATAACCAACTTATGAAGCTGTTGACATCCACACGGTCTGGTGTCTACCCTTGTCCTCATATCACAAAGGCACTGGAAAGTGGTTGGCATGAACCTCCTATCTGACAGTCCTATTTTTTATTTTTTTAATGATAGGGAAAATAAGTGCAACTATGATAATAGCCTATGACAAGAAAGGGAGATATTTATACACTTAGGTGACTGTGATAGATAACAGTTAGCTATCTACATGAAACTTACGTACCTTGAAGACAGCAGTTCACTCAGAAACAGACACCAAGTCAAGGGAGTTCCAAGTTTCCCCCCAGATGATTGGAAAACAAGAGTGTATTCTCCCTCAGCATGGACTGCTTGTGGGAGGATGACCTACTTCCGAGGAATGTGTACCTATAATCACTGCTTCAGATAAAATACTGGGAGGACATCCATACTCAAGTTGGCTGTATTCAAGTGAACTTTGCTCTCAAAAAAGTGTGACTATGTTAAAAATGGAATCCTTTGAAATATTTCACATAAATTTTTTTCACCGGTTTTATTTTGGAACATTTCCATGGGACTAGGGTTCTTAAAGCCAAGGAGGTACATGAAAGCTCATACTATAACAAGTCACCTATTGGAACGGGGCGATAGAGAAAGTTTAGCATTGAGAAAATGCAGGAATGCTGAGTCTTCCCCATTCTCTGAACACCAATGTGTTTCAGCCCACTGTCCCCCAAAGTTATGTTCTAGAGTTCTAAGAAAGGAAACAGTCATAGATCACAAAAATATTGGGCTGGTTGTTGATGAATGTAAGGGAAAACTGTGCAGCTATGGAGAAAAAATTGAAGAAGCAACTTTAACTTAGGGGAGAACTAACCATCATTACACAGAAAGTGCTTGAGATACAACAAGGATTTAGAAGGAAGAGACTCAATAGGAGTTGTCATTGGAACAGCATGCATCCATTGTTCATCCTCTTCTCTTTCCCCATGCTTGATAATGTCAAAAGTGACAAAGATGTGCTAGATCAGAGGGGGTAGAAGGTGATCAGTGTACTATTTCAGAAAAGAGATTCATATATGACTTAAATACTTGACGTTTTAGGGATTTGATAGTTAAAGAACTGAATATAGAAGCAGTTGAGGACACAGTGAACAGCCTGATAATCTCCAGTGAAAATGAAAGATTAAAAACAGAAACTGAAAGTAGAAAATAAAACCTGAAGTAATGAAAATATAATTCTAGGAGTAAGAAGAAAGAAGATATGTGACCAGGCTAAATAAGAGATGTCATTTACTTTGATAAGCAAAAGTTTGTCAATGATAAGGAAAGTTGAGGCAAAAATAAGAAAACGCAATACTTTTTCAATGAATAAATGTTAAATGAGTACTGACCCTGTGCTAGGCACTGTGCTAAGTGCTGGGATCAAGTGGTGAACAAAAGGGTAGATTTAAAGCAAGTGGCCAGGCAGAAGGACAGGTCATTTCACACTATGCTAAGCTTACCTGGAAATCTAAATGCATTTCTTAGCACTGTGAGGCCACAGAAAACTAAAGCAGGAGGAATGTACTGAAATAAAAAATAAGGATTCATAAGGAAAACACTCAATAACATCTATTTTAAATGAATTGCATTTATTTCAAGAGTTACATACACATTCAAAAGGGAAAGGTCCCTATCAGACCCTGTAAAATAATTTACCTAGAAATATGGGGTGTCATTACAAAAAATATATTAAACACATGCTATATTTGAGCTGTAAAATTTCAAATTAAAAGATATATTTACATTTTTTCAGAATACCTGTTTCTATAACTTATTTTCTTAAGAAAAGTATATTTTGTTTAGATATTTCCATAAAATATTGCTTGATTTTTGTCTTTCTCCCTTTCCTATTTTTTAAAGAAAACACTTCCCTTTATTGCCAAAGACTCTTTCAAATGTATAAGTAGAAGAATAGTAAGGTTATTGATCAAACATTTCTTTCACTTTCTGAGTCTCTTCACCTAGGTTCAAGTCTTTGGAATACAAGCAACATATTTTTAGTCACATTCATGTTTAAACAGGTTAGGAGGAGTTTATGTCTTAATTCTTCCAAATGTAAATGGCATTTAGACTAGAGAAAAGGAAAAAAAAATAGTCTCCAGGATTTCAGGAATGTTATCTAAAAAATTACCCACATCAATGTGGCAGTGTGGCTTGCTTAAAAGCCCTTCAGTTAGATTCCATTGCTATAAATGGAGGTGAAAAATCAATCAACACAATCTGGGATCAAATATAATGCCACTATGAATAAATACTACATTACGAGTTCAGATTTATTTTGCTAATTTTGAAAGAATGATAAATTAATGTGAATTAAATGTATAGGACATGTCAAACAAGAATCACACTGCTCAATTTCCTTTAGCATACCAATGTCAAAGCAATATTCCTAAAATAACACATTTATAAGGTTAATAATAACATTTAATAGCCCTGGCTTCAAGACTGCCAATTTGATAGGCAATCTTGTCTCTCTCTGCTTCCTAACACATTCCACTTCATTTCATCAGAGACATCTACCTACAACGATTTCTCAGTCTACCATTATGTTCTTTCTCTGGCAACATCTTCAGCCAACACTATTAACTCACCTATCAGATTAATACTTCTGCTGACCAACTTTCCTTTTTACTCAAGTTAAGGCTTGGCCTCATTGAGTGTATACCCAAGCAAGTGATAAATATGTTCTAAGCATCTATTCTGTGCTTATCATTTGGCTAAGGTATCATGAAGGAAAATGATTAGATATATAAAGAAAGAATGATTAGATATACAAACAGAAGTCCTACAAGGAGCTTGATATAGTTTGGATGGTTGTCCCTTCCAAATCTCATGCTAAAATGTGATTCCCGATGTTGGAGGAGGGGCCTAGTTGGAAGTGTTTGGATCACGAGGCAGATCCCTCATGAATGACTTGGTGTCATACTCACAGTAATGAGTGAGTCCTTGCTTTATCAGTTCGCATGAGAATTGGTTGTTTAAAAGAACCTGGTCTCTCGGTCTCTCGGTCTCTCTCTGTCTCTCTGTCTCTCTCTCTGTCTCTCTCTCTCTCTCTCTCTCTCTTTCTCTCTGAGCGTGCATGCCCGCGCTTCTACTCTTACCATGTGACAT